>NC_047111.1:6018341-6073341 GCF_902500255.1 Thalassophryne amazonica
CTCTCTCTGTCTCTGTCTGTCTCTCTCTCTCTCTCTCTTGTCTCTCTCTCTCTCTCTCTCTCTGTCTCTCTCTCACTGTCTGTCTCTCTCTCTCTCTCTGTCTCTCTCTCGCTGTCTGTCTCTCTCTATGCCTCTCTCTCTCTGTGTCTGTCTGTCTCTGTCTGTCTGAGAGGATGTGTCCAGAGTCAAACATGAAGACTCTTTTTACATGGTTTATGCCAGTTCAGGAAGCATGAAGTGTTTTGAATGTGGGGATGTTGGTCACAAATGTCTCGCGTGTCCGCACAAACGCGATGTGTCTGGGGCGTCAGTGTCAGCGGCCCCGGGTCTGGTTCCTGGGCCTTCGGCCTCGGGGCTCAGAGCCCCGGTGTCAGTGTCTGGTCCGGGGGAGGGGTCCAGTTTGCAGGAGGAGGCCGTTTCTCCGCAGCAGGGTGTCTCTGAGCCTGAAGCTGTCAGTGTAACTGCTGATCAGCTGACAAATGAACATTCTGGTTTGACTGATGCTGACGGTTCTGAGGTTGGTCTGGTTCATGGGTCTGTCTCTCCTTCTGTGCTCGACGCTGATGTTTCTGCTGTGGGTGAGTCCTCGGTCACCGTTGGACAGGGTGAACGGGCTGACTGGGAGACACCGGGCCCAGCGGACCCCAAACCCCCACGGAGTCAAAGAATTAATGATGACAACATGGATTATGATTCAGACTCCAGCATGTCCACCACCGGTTCCTTCTGTCAGAGCAGTGATCTGTACACGCTGCAGGACATCAACAGCTTCCTGGATGATTAATTTGGTAAATCTGTGAAAGTTGCAGATTATTTACCTGACACAGAGAAATTTATTAAATCTGTTAAAGTGTTGCAGAAGCTTGTTGGCTTGGACCTGCTGGATGAGAAGAAATGGTACAGACTCAGGAAACACATCACTGCTTTGGGGAAGGAATCTCTTTCCAAGTGGGGATGAGGTCTCAGGGGTCGTAAATCCACTAGATAGAGTCTGAGTGTGTCTCACTGGGTGTTCTATCTTCTCTATCTGTCTTTCTCTCTATTCTCTCTCCACTCATTCAAACGGGTGAGGGACATTTTAGTTCAGCAGGATCCTGGTGACTATTTGGTGTTGGGGGGTGACTAATTGCACTGTGGATATGTCACTGGTTCGGGCTGGTGAGGAGCCACATTTGCAGTTGGCTTCCTCACTGGCTTTTTTTTTTTTTTTACATGAGGTGGATTTGTTGGACACATGGAAGGTCATACACCCACAGGACAGTACACATGGGTTCGGGTTTCAGATGGGTTGGTGTCTGCAGCCAGGCTTGACCAGATTAATATGTTGCACTCATTCAGGAACAGATTGAGCAGGAGTTTCATTCAGCCAATTGGTTTTTCAGATCATCATCAGCTCCCAATTCAGATCAGGGAGACAGACACCCTCTCTACTTTTAAGATTAGGCTTAAAACTTTCCTTTTTGCTAAAGCTTATAGTTAGGGCTGGATCAGGTGACTCTGAACCATCCCTTAGTTATGCTGCTATAGACGTAGACTGCTGGGGGGTTCCCATGATGCACTGTTTCTTTCTCTTTTTGCTCTGTATCCACCACTCTGCATTTAATCATTAGTGATCGATCTCTGCTCCCCTCCACAGCATGTCTTTTTCCTGGTTCTCTCCCTCAGCCCCAACCAGTCCCAGCAGAAGACTGCCCCTCCCTGAGCCTGGTTCTGCTGGAGGTTTCTTCCTGTTAAAAGGGAGTTTTTCCTTCCCACTGTAGCCAAGTGCTTGCTCACAGGGGGTCGTTTTGACCGTTGGGGTTTTACATCATTATTGTATGGCCTTGCCTTACAATATAAAGCGCCTTGGGGCAACTGTTTGTTGTGATTTGGCGCTATATAAAAAAAAAATTGATTGAAATTGATTGATTGATCATCTCATCACCACAGAAATATTCCACTCACACACTCAGAGGTTCAACACTTACTGGAAATTCAACACCAAACTTTGCACGACAGGACATTTTGTGATTTATTTGAATCTTTTTGGGGTTTCTGGAGGGGTAGGAAGGGGACATTTGGGACAGTGAGTCAGTGGTGGAAGGCCGGCAAAACTCAGGTTGGGGTTTTGTGTCAACAGTACACTTCCTATTCTACAGCTAGGGTCAAGAGGACATTATGGAAATTCAGGGCAACCTGCATACAGCTGGGGCTCCCGACCAGCATGGTCTGCTGCAGGGGAAAAGGGCGGAGCTGGGTGCCCTGTTACAGGAGAAGGTGTAAGGGGCGATGGTGAGGGCTCGTTTTGTGAACATCAAGGACATGGATGCACCCAGTTCCTTCTTCAGTCTGGAGAAGAGGATCTCTCATTAGAAGGTGATGACCTGTCTTCGCCTTCCTGATGGACGGGTGACGAGTAATTCGGCAGAGATGCGGAGACATGCTATGGACTTCTACTCGGCTCTCTACGGTGCTGTGGACTGTGACAGGGCCTGTGCGGCTGACCTCCTGAGAGATCTCCCCCGGCTGTTGGCCTTGGAGCGAGAGGCCTTGGACTCCCCCATCATGCTGGATGAACTGACAATGGTGGTGCAGTAGATGGCATCTGGGAAAGCTCCAGGGATCGATGGACTCCCAGTGGATTTTTTATGTACACTTCTGGGACTTTCTCTGTGCTGATCTTCTGGAGGTGTTGGTGGTGAGCATTGTGGCGGGCTGCTTGCTCACTTCTTGTGGCCGTATTGTTCTGTCCTTTCTGCCTAAGAAAGGGGATCTTACCATTTTGCAGAACTGGAGACCGGTTGCACTTCTCTGTGCAGATTATAAACTTTTTTCTAGGGTACTGTCTAACAGGGTAAAAGGTGTCCTGGATTTTATTGTTCACAAGGACCAGTCTTATTGTGTGCCTGATGGACAACCTTTTTTTGATGAGGGATTTGTTTGATTTGTGCAATACTGGGGATTTGGTTTGCGGGTTTGTGTAACTTGATCAGGAGAGGGCGTTTGACCGGGTTCATCATGGGTTTTTGTTTTCCACTTTGAGGGTGTTTGGCTTTGGTGAGGGGTTTATTTCACTTGTTGGGGTTTTGTATAATGGGACTTCATGTTTGGTTAAGGTTGGGGAGGGTTGTGTTGCCCATTCCCCGTAATGCGGGGTATAAGACAGGGCTGCCCCATCTCAGGTCAGCTGTATTCTTTAGCCATTGAGCCACTCTTGTGTTGCATTAGGGCCAAGCTGTCTGGCCTTGTTTTGCCAGGTTTTCAACTGTCTTCTCCCCTGGTGCTCTCTGCTTATGCAGATGGCATCACGGTTTTTGTCATGAATCAGGCAGACATTGATGGGTTATTAGACAGTTTACGGCTCTATGAGATGGGAACCTCTGCAAGAGTGAACTGGGAGAAGAGTGAGGCTATCCTGATGGGGAGGTGGCAGGAAGGGGCTGCTCCCTGTCTGCCACATGGTCTGCAGTGGGGAGTGGAGGGTTTGAAAATGTGCTTCTGGGGACGGATGGGTGTCTTCAGAGGAATTGGGAGGGATTGGTGGAGAAGGCGTGTGCCAGACTGTCCAAACGGCAATGGTTGTTGCTCCAGATGTCCTATTGGGGACCTGTTCTGGTCGCTAATAACTTGGTCGCTTCGACGCTGTGGCACAAATTGTCTGTCCTCCCTCCACCATGGGGCCTTATCGAGCAGTTGCAGCGGTTACTGGTGGATTTTTTCTGGTCAGGCCATCACTGGATCAGAGCTCCCGTGTTGTACATGCCGCTTCATGAGGGAGGACAGGGGCTGGTGGACATTTCTGCTCGGGTGTCGACCTCCAGGTTGCAGGCTGCTCAGAGACTGTTGTACGCCTCGGGATTGAGGTGGCAGGATACGGCACGTGTCCTTCTGAGGAAGGAGGCAGGTCTTGGATATGACAATCATCTGTTTCTTCTGCATCAGGGGGACATCATCGGAACGCGCACCTCAGCTTTTTACCAGTCAGTTCTCCAGGCATGGCAGGTCCTCGCTCTGCACAGGGACAACATAGGCACACCTGAGATGTGGCTGTTTGAGGAGCCTCATTTCTTCAATGACTTTGTTAGCTCTCATGGGTTGTCATCTGCTACTCTGCGGTCCTGCCTGAGGGAGGCGGGGTGCACCAAATTGATCCATCTACTGCTCACGTCTGTTGTGAGGCTGGTGGAGTCGGCAGGAGTTCAATCCTCCATTGGAGGATTGTACATGGGCTTCTGGCTACAAGTGTGTATCTGGTGCACCTGGATCCAGGGGTTGATGGGTTTTGTCCTTTTTGTTCATTGAGGGAAACTGTTCACCATGTTTTTGCACAGTGTCACCGGTTGTCAGGGCTGTTTGGGTTGTTGGGGAGGTGGTTTTGTGGACTTGGTTTGTCGTTCACTATGGACTTGTTTATTTTTTGTCCAAAGTATCGCGCACAATCCAGGAAGTTGCATGTTTTAATTGACCTACTTTGTGGACTTGCCAAGTTGGCCATCTGGAAGACTCGGAAGAACTGTGTTTTAGCTCAGGGGTTAGTGGACCCTGAGTTTATGCTGAAGGGACTCTTGGCAGCCTGGATCAGAGTGGACTTCCAGTTTTACAACCCCTGGCAATAATTATGGAATCACCGGCCTCGGAGGGTGTTCATTCAGTTGTTTAATTTTGTAGAAAAAAAGCAGATCACAGACATGACACAAAACTAAAGTCATTTCAAATGGCAACTTTCTGGCTTTAAGAAACACTATAAGAAATCAGGAAAAAAGATTGTGGCAGTCAGTAACGGTTACTTTTTTTAGACCAAGCAGAGGGAAAAAAAATGGACTCACTCAATTCTGAGGAATAAATTATGGAATCACCCTGTAAATTTTCATCCCCAAAAGTAACATCTGCATCAAATCAGATCTGCTCGTTAGTCTGCATCTAAAAAGGAGTGATCACACCTTGGAGAGCTGTTGCACCAATTGGACTGACATGAAACTCTTAAAAGAGGGTAAATCATCATGCAATGTTGCAAAAGATGTTGGTTGTTCATAGTCAGCCGTGTCTAAACTCTGGACCAAATACAACCAACATGGGAAGGTTGTTAAAGGCAAACATACTGGTAGACCAAGGAAGACATCAAAGCGTCAAGACAGAAAACTTAAAGCAATATGTCTCAAAAATCAAAAATGCACAACAAAACAAATGAGGAACGAATGGGAGGAAACTGGAGTCAACGTCTGTGACCGAACTGTAAGAAACCGCCTAAAGGAAATGGGATTTACATACAGAAAAGCTAAACGAAAGCCATCATTAACACCTAAACAGAAAAAAACAAGGTTACAATGGGTTAAGGAAAAGCAGTCGTGGACTGTGGATGACTGGATGAAAGTCATATTCAGTGATGAATCTCGAATCTGCATTGGGCAAGGTGATGATGCTGGAACTTTTGTTTGGTGCCATTCCAATGAGATTTATAAAGATGACTGCCTGAAGAGAACATGTAAATTTCCACAGTCATTGATGATATGGGGCTGCATGTCAGGTAAAGGCACTGGGGAGATGGCTGTCATTACATCATCAATAAATGCACAAGTTTACGTTGATATTTTGGACACTTTTAGTAAGCCTTCAGTTAATTCAAAATGCTGCAGCTAGAGTACTGACGGGGACTAGTAGGAGAGAGCATATCTCACCCATATTGGCCTCTCTTCATTGGCTTCCTGTTAATTCTAGAATAGAATTTAAAATTCTTCTTCTTACTTATAAGGTTTTGAATAATCAGGTCCCATCTTATCTTAGGGACCTCGTAGTACCATATCACCCCAATAGAGCGCTTCGCTCTCAGACTGCAGGCTTACTTGTAGTTCCTAGGGTTTGTAAGAGTAGAATGGGAGGCAGAGCCTTCAGCTTTCAGGCTCCTCTCCTGTGGAACCAGCTCCCAATTCAGATCAGGGAGACAGACACCCTCTCTACTTTTAAGATTAGGCTTAAAACTTTCCTTTTTGCTAAAGCTTATAGTTAGGGCTGGATCAGGTGACCCTGAACCATCCCTTAGTTATGCTGCTATAGACGTAGACTGCTGGGGGGTTCCCATGATGCACTGTTTCTTTCTCTTTTTGCTCTGTATGCACCACTCTGCATTTAATCATTAGTGATCGATCTCTGCTCCCCTCCACAGCATGTCTTTTTCTTGGTTCTCTCCCTCAGCCCCAACCAGTCCCAGCAGAAGACTGCCCCTCCCTGAGCCTGGTTCTGCTGGAGGTTTCTTCCTGTTAAAAGGGAGTTTTTCCTTCCCACTGTAGCCAAGTGCTTGCTCACAGGGGGTCGTTTTGACCGTTGGGGTTTTACATAATTATTGTATGGCCTTGCCTTACAATATAAAGCGCCTTGGGGCAACTGTTTATTGTGATTTGGCGCTATATAAAAAAATTGATTGATTGATTGACTTTTCTTATCCCATCAATTGAAAGGATGTTTGGGGATGATGAAATCATTTTTCAGGATGATAATGCATCTTGCCATAGAGGGAAAACTGTGAAAACATTCCTTGCAAAAATACACATAGGGTCAATGTCATGGCCAATCCAATTGAAAATCTTTGGTGGAAGTTGAAGAAAATGGTCCATGACAAGGCTCCAACCTGCAAAGCTGATCTGGCAACAGCAATCAGAGAAAGTTGGAGCCAGATTGATGAAGAGTGCTGTTTGTCACTCATTAAGTCCATGCCTCAGAGACTGCAAGCTGTTATAAAAGCCAGAGGTGGTGCAACAAAATACTAGTGATGTGTTGGAGCGTTCTTTTGTTTTTCATGATTCCATAATTTTTCCTCAGAATTTAGTGATTCCATATTTTTTTCCTTCTGCTTGGTCTAAAAAAGTAACTGTTACTGACTGCCACAATTTTTTTTCCTGATTTCTTATAGTGTTTCTTAAAGCCAGAAAGCTGCCATTTGAAATGACTTTAGTTTTGTGTCATGTCTGTGATCTGCTTTTTTCCTACAAAATTAAACAACTGAATGAACATCCTCCGAGGCCGGTGATTCCATAATTTTTGCCAGGGGTTATATGTTCTTACTGATACTGTGGACACCTTCAGAGACACATGGTACATAAATTACATTCTCTCGTCTGTGCAACATGAGAGCTTGGTGCTCCATTTCTGACGCCTGTCGGCGGAGTCCATGTTGGTGGACGTGGACATAAAAAAAAGCACAATGGAAGTGATGTAACTCAATTATTGTAAATAAACCTGTTTTAAAATTCCAAATTCTCTCTCTCTCTCTCTCTCTCTCTCTCTCTCTCTCTCTCTCTCTCTCTTTCTCACTCTCTCTCAGGTCTGCTCAAACCTGTGACGCTTTAACATAAAAGCGCAAGCGCTATACGCGACTGTGTGCACACATTAAAAAGTGAACACACGCAGCTGCTGGTCTATAAAAGCAACAAACACGGAAAAACAGTATGTGCAAAGAATATGTGCGCATTTCTGGCATACTTAAACGAAACACACCACCATAATTTGCAGCTCTACATTTGTGCTGGTGTGAATGGGACTTAAGGTACAGGTAGGTGCTGCACTCTTTTTTTTATCCTCTCTTTTTTTAATTGAGAGAATAACAATTTGACAAGACAATATGAAAAACAATTCTCCATTTTAAGTATATGGGGGGAAAGGAAGGGAATGACTTGCACCTGTGTGGAGGGATAAAGGGACAGAAGGATCCAAAACAAACAGGAGCATGCAAAATTAACCACCATGAATTCTAAAAATACAGTAACTACACCAAGAGGTATTGGGTGATCCAACCCAAAAACAAAGTTTTTGAATCTGTGCAGCCCAATAATAGTACAAAAAATTAAGAAGAACTTTTGCAAACTCTTGGATATTTCCTACCCCATATGAGAGAACAAATCTGAAAATATCCTAGATGGTGAATGTGTCACAGTAATACCCAGGTATTTCAATCTGGTGCTATTAATCTGATATGGGAATCCAGACTGGTTAAGCTTCAGTGTAACTTCATTAACTGGAAAGCTTTCACTTTTCCCCAAATTTAATTTATACCCAGAAAAACAGCTGAAATCCTCCAGAATTTTCAAGCTGGCAGGAACAGAACCAACAGGATTGGAAATGTATAACAAAAGATCGTCAGCGTACAGTGATACTTTATATTCTCAGCCATTGCACAAGATACCATTAAATAAGGAGGATCGCAAAGCGATAGCTAGATGTTCAGCAGCAAAGAGCAAGGGTGAGAGAGGGCAAGCCCTGCCCCGTACCACGTTTTGGGACAAAGTAGTTCGAATAAATATCCTTTGCATGAACACTAACTTTGGGGGGTATAAAAAAGACAGCTCCAAGACATGAATTTCTCTCCAAAACCAAATTTCTTCAGCATTGACAAAAGGTATTCTCATCTGTCAAATGCTGCATCCAAGGAACTTCTAACCTCAGGGAATACAGATGATTGTTTAGAGCATATAACATTAAAAACAGTACAAATATTTTTTAAAAAAACACTCGTCTTCTTTTAATAAAGCTGTTTTTGTGCCTCAGAAATGATGTAAGGAAACACAATCTCCATACAAGATGCAATTACTTTAGCCAGTACCTTCACATCTGCATTAAGAGGTTCTGCACTCTTTAAAGGTCCCGTTGGTGCATGTTAGTTTGGTGCATTAACTCTGCTGTAATCTCTGCATTAACTTTCATTTGGTCTCAATAAGATCATTTCTTTTGGCTGCCTTGTAAAGACTCATGTAGCTCATTTATTGTGTCGTCTTCCTGTTCCAAGAACACATTTTATGGTGTGTTTGCAGGCCTTTAGTGATCAGGTGGAAAGTGTAAGGAGGAGCTGGACTTTGGTCTCCACTCTGACTTTTGAAGCTCGTGGCATTACTGCCACCTAGTGAGCACTCAAGATACTGGATGCATGCAATGACATCAGGTGTCCTGTATTAATTTTCTCAGTTTTTCTTGAACTCTGTGTTGCCTGCCTGACATCTAAATGAATGTGGCCGGACTAAGAATAAACACTCACCTGCATTTGTTGCATATCTGGAAGAAGCAGCTCATTTCTTAGTGTGAGATATTAATCTTCACACACGGCTGTCAGTGCATATAGATTTTAAGGACAGCCTCTTGTGTTGTGTTCTCCAGGCTCGCATGGCACTGAGTAAAGGAGCTCGGGCTGTGATCTTCGATGTCAGTGATGATGCAAATGCTGCTGCAGAGGTGGGTACGCGTGCACACACACACGTTAAACTGTTAGGTTAGATAAATGATGGCATTTCCCACGCTCACGTTGCTGTCTCTGTTCTCCTCCCATTTTTCTCTGCTAATGAACATACACTTGTACAACATGCACACGCATTCATGCAAACATACACAGCTGCGAAAAACAGACTCTTTTCCACATCCAGTGGTGCTGGTGGAGGCTGAGGATGCCGAGGAGTTGATGGGTTTGGTTAATAAGAACGAGGAAGCGAGAGTTCGTATTGAGATCCTGGTGGAGCAGCCGAAATGGGTGAGTGCTTCTGCGTGTATCTCAAACCGCTGCCTCGCCATTATGAGAACCTGCACGTCAGTCATTTGTGTTTGTAAACAGAAAGAACTTCCTGTGAACCATGACGATGTTCGGCGTGTGTTTATCAGAATGTAGTAAAACTGGTTGAATTTCTGGAGTGAAATGAAGTATTCAGCTCAAATAAAAAAATGTGTCTCATGGTGTTTGAATATTTGTTTTTAAATGGTAAATATTGAGATATGAAGTGATTTAATCATTCTAAGTATTAGTACATGGGGGTATGAAGATATTAAGGGCTGTGGCAATCTGACATTTGACCCCAATAACCTTGACCTTCATCCAAATGATTGACCTGTGGTGTGCCACATTTGGTGCAAATTGGGTTGAAAATAGAAAACTTTTTGACCTTTGTCAAATTGAATTATTTACCAAAGGACCAAAAGTGCTGCACGTTTTCCATTTGTCCTTGAACAAATCAGTGCAGATCAGCTCACTCAGGTGTGTTTAGCTAATCAATGGCTGATAGAGCTGATCTGCTGTGACGACTCCAAGGACAAATGCTAAATGTACAGTACTTTGGATCATGAGGACCAGGATTAGGAAACACTGATTGAAGGTAACTTTGGGGTCAGCCTTCATTGACATGCCAAGTTCGGTGTAAATCAGCAAAAGAACATTGAAGGAGTAGACCAACAGACAGACGGGCAGACATCACCTTGACCCCAATGACCTTTGACCAATTTTACCTTGCTGGGTGATTCCAGAATCGACCTCCATATGTGTGCCAATGTTTTGTGCAAATTGGAGTGAAAAATTTAAAATTTGGCATTTGACCCCAATGATTGACCTTTGGCAGATTTGGCCTCACCTGTGTAATTCCAGAAACCACTTACATAGGTGCGTGCCAAGTTTAGGGAACAATGGAGTGAAAGTGGTGTTGATTTTTTTGCTTAAACAAACCCTTTAAGCACAGTTCTGGGATTCCCTGAGATTCACATATCAAGTTTGGTGGAAATTGGCCAACTGGCCTGATGGGAGTCAAGCATCAAAAGACAAACACTCACATTAATAGGCCCCATAAAAACCATTAGATTATCTTCCTTGACATCAGAAAAAAGTGATGAGGGGGCATTTTTTTTTTTCCACCTTTCTTAAAACAGAGAACAAACAACATAGTAAAATTTTGAAGTTGGGAAATGAAACTTCCCCTTAGTAATATGAATCAACAAAGTTTATGGCTAAAAGAAGAAGAAGCTGTTGTACTTGGTGTCCAAACTACCTCTATTATCCATTATTATATGGTATGGGATTTTTGACAACTTCTGATTGGCCCATTCGCCACTTTCTGAGCTGTACCACATGCCGAGTTGACCACTGGTGGAGCCGAGTAGACCGCGCATGCGAAACAAGAACACCTCACGTGCAGTGTAGTGCTAGCTAATCGAGCGACGCCTTCTATCGATAACGACCAATCAGATAACGCGATACAGTGCCTACTTTGGCTGTCAGTTTGTTGACAAGATGGCAGAAGACAGGTTTGCGTCTGTTAGCGACGCTGACTTAAAACAAATTTTACACGAACTTTACACCCGCAGAAATACACAGTCAGCAGCCAACCTGTTTCGCAAGTACGTCACTGAAAAGGGGCATGCGCCCAACTTTGAAACTTATGACAGAGGGATGCTTGACGGAGTACTCGGTCAAGTTTACACAGAAGCTAGAAAGGCGAATGGCGAACTTTATAAGAAAACAAGCCTGATGACTCTTCGTCACGGACTTAACAGGCATCTCCAGTCGATCGATGGGATGTCAGTTGGTGCAGTATGACAGGAATAATAAAGAGTTGAAACTTGAGGTTGATTTTTCAGTTTTAGTATGTTTGACAAACTCCCAATTTTCTTGTTTACCATATAATAAAGCAGTTATAGACTTTTGATTTTGGTGTACCCATGATTATGCGGACCTGCTGCTTGGCTGCTTCAGCTGCTTGGCTGCTTCAGCTGCTTGGCCTTATCGGCAATCTGTATCACGATAAATGACATCGTCCTCGTGTATGTGCGGTTGTCAATGACCACAACCAGAAAGTTCCGGGCCCGGCTCGGTAAACTTTGGCCGTCTTCAGTCAAAGCACACTTGCCATTAAGTGGACGTGCCGGTGCTTGTTTAATGAAATTTGCCAAAAAATAAAATAAAATAAAAATAAAGAAATTAAAAATTGATGCGGGCTGATTTCGGCATGCGTGCAGGGATGATAAACCAATGTTTTTTGTTGTTGTTTGTTTGTTTTAATGGGGTCTTGCTGTATGTAAGAATCATTTCTGTCGTTTCAGCCACATTATGATGTGAGTATCCTGCTCACCATAGTCCTGGTTATTCTGGTCATCATCCTAATCTTTGCTTTCCGCTACAAGTGCAAGTCCAACCGAACATGGGTGAGTTAAATTTTAATGCAAGTGTGAATGTTGATCAATCAGATGTATAACTGCTACAAAGATTCATTAAAGTTAAAATGCCAGCTTTGAACCTGACCACTGTCCTCTTTTCTGTGCAGGACTCTGTCCATCAGCAGACAATGAGAGCCATTAATAGATTAGAAACCAGAACCTACAACTCGCAGGGCTGCTCAGGGTCACAGCGCCACCTTGGGGCTTGGGGGTCTGCAAACAGTTCAAACTCCAGCCCTGTTTGTGCTATCTGCCTAGAAGAGTTCCAGGAAGGACAGGTGGGAGAAGAATGCTAATCATATGAGGACATTTTCCTCATCTGGAATTTATGATAAAGCTGCTCCGGTCTCATGTGTGTCTCAGGACCTGAGGATCATCTCCTGCGGTCATGAGTTCCATAAAGACTGTGTTGACCCCTGGCTGCTGCAGCACCGCACGTGCCCCCTCTGCATGCACAACATCATGGGTGAGAACACACATCTTGGTGGAGAAGATCCTTAATAAACTTCAAAAGTTCTAAATGAGGGAGTAGTTTCCTTTTAATATTAGGCCATATTGAACTGCATTTATAATGCTGCCAAAACCTTTGGCTTACCTTTAGTCACAGGTCAACCTGCAACTTCTTTTTTGTGTGTGTGTGTGGGGGGGGTGCTCCATTTTCTTTCACAGTCCTGAATTTTTCTTATGTACTTTGACTGTTGTGTCCACAGGGACAGAGCGCCAGCCTCAGAGAAACAGACTCCAGCAGAGTTCGGAACAAACCCAGAGCTTCCTGCACTCTCAGGATTACAACAGTTCGCACAACCACCCCTTCCCTCAGCACGCCATCCCCTTTTCTATGAGGCCCCAGTATCCTCGTGGACCCTCTGGACCTTATCCCTCTCTGGGCCACTATAGCGGCTCCTCTCCCATGGACACTCAAATGCTACGTCTGCTTACCAGTAGGCCCCTTGGTTCAGGCTGTAGCTACCACCTTCCCGCAGAGGGCCCAGTGACGCCCCACAGGATTGGAGGAAATTGCAGGACTTCCACTCACCACTACACCCCTCGACGTTCCTGCCACAACTATCGCTCGTCGTGTCCGGCTCAACGCAGCGTGTCCAGCTCCAGACTTCAGCACACCACATCCACACTCTCACAGCCACGTGGAGTGCCTCCCCACAGCCAGCAGGATGAAGGCAGTTGCTCTGGCGGCAGCTACCATACAGAGCGCAGCGGATACTTAGCCGATGGACCGGGAAGTGACTCCAGCTCAGGACCTTGTCATGGCTCTTCCAGTGACTCAGTGCTCAACTGCACTGATGTGTCTCTGCAGGGGGTTTATGGCAGCTGGTCCACTTTTCGTAGCTCTCTGAGTAGTGACTATGATCCGTTTGTATACTATGGGCCAGGCTCTGGCAGAGCGCCTCGCAGAAACAGCCTGGAGGCAGGCACCCATGCCCGTCCCAGGTCTCTGGATTCAGTGGTTAACAAAGTAGGCTGCACCGAAGAACAGCCACAGACTGTGTTCAGCCACATCCACTACCACCGCCACAGACACCACCACTACGAGGAGGGCGAGCACAGCCAAGGCCCCGGCAGAAGATCAGATGAGGAGCTGGGGGCAACTGCTGCAGCCACACCTGCTGCCCACATTGTGGCCAAAGACTCACCTGCCAAGCACAGCCCGTGCCAGTGCCCAAAGGCAGATTTCACAGATCGGTCCAGTCCTGGGACTGGCGGACAGGATCGGGAACACAGCACCCCCACGGGGCCTCCTGTCTTGGTGTCCCCAATCCCCATACAGCTCCAGCCTCACTGCTGCCACCAGGGACACAGACACCCTCCCCCTCCGCTTGACCGGGTGGGGGGCTGTGTGCTTGATGGCCCTTCTGTTCGTTTCCACCACGGCCTGGATCTGCAGGATGATCGTAGCATCCACATCCACTATGGCCAAGGGGCAGGTTTCTGCTGCTCTCCTCCTCCGGAGCTGCACCCTGCCTTAGTCCCTGTGCCCCTCATCCTGGACTCTGGAGGCATGGAAGACTGGCCTTGTTGTGGCAGGGCCCAAGTTGTGTGGCAGAAGCGGGTGCAGCAGGCCCGTTCAGAGCCTGAGCTCCTGGGTCCTGGGACACCTATGGACAGGCAACCCTGCAGGTTTCACCACAGCCCTACTGCTGACCGCAACGCAGACATTTGTCTATATTGTCAAGCATTATGCCACAGTCAGGGTGGGTATTCCAAGTCTTAATATTTATTCAGTTCACCAGTTTGAGCTTTAAGGACCATACTCATTATTTTCAATTATTTATGAATAAGGATAATCAGACAGATGGGATCAGATCTGTGATATTTCACGCCCAGGTTCACAGCGGCAATAAAACAGTTGAGCTGCGCGTTAAAACAGTGTGCTACACACACACACACACACATATCCACAGACTCTCTCAAGTTAAAATAAAAGTTTGACTGTCATTGAAAACTCCATTTAAAGTAACACAAAGCAAATGATGAAAAAAATAACATGCCACTCACCCAATTGTAAACATTTCCAAATAAAAAGTCCACAACATCAAAGAAGCCCACACACACTGATCACACGCGTGATCGCCAGCCAAGGAAAGGGTCCACTAGTCCTCTCTCTGATCGATCAATTTCAAGTTCCACTAGTCTTCAGGTACAGATAGCCGGCGAGAGAATAATGTCCAAGTCCATTTTCCCTCAGGCTCTGATCTCGTGCATAATGTCCAGTCGCAGCTCTGCCTTCAGCTAAAATTCTGTCACGATTGTGGCACGTTAAAGGGTCCATTATCTCCTGAAAATAGCTTTTAGTTTTTCCAATATGAGACATACATCTGCATGTCCAGGTAGTCTGTAAAAACAGAGTGGTGGATCGGACACAAATGGCAGCGACACAACATTTTAGGATCCAAAATCCGACAGACTCTGAAAAAGTCACTAGTTTCGGGGTTGGAAGTGTGTTGTCTCCTTTTTAAATCCGAACCATCGCTTTCAAATAAAAGCTCAGGAGCGTCGTTATCAGACATAACCGCATTCGTTTCACTCTGTCAGCCATCGGGATGTTTCTGCTTTGCTAATATGTATATCGCACACCGCGGCGTCTTCCGGAAATACACCTGTTAGCTCACTCAGGGAGAGCAAAAAAAAACAAAACATCGGAGACCACTAATTCTGAGCATACTTTGTGTTGTTTTGTTAACTGGGACGTTAAAAAAAGGTGCAACACGTCCTTGAAGAATCACCATAATTACACGGACCTTCATCCATCACTTGATTTTCTGAGAAATATAAGTAAATACTACTATATTTCAACTCAAACATCAAAATAAAGATAGCGTTTTGATATATACTGATTTTTTTTGGTGTGTGACTTTTGACTTGATTTGCATTTTTATCAACAGGATCAGAAGAGGAGTCCGGTGTGTGAGAACTCATTGCATCTCCAGTTATCACGCTGCTACACAGGAGCCAGAATGAACAAGCCTGTCAGTGACTATCGCTCTCACTTCTTCCACGTAATTCCTCTGAGAACATCTGATGGTTCCCCAGCTCCCGGACTCACAGCTCACAGGATGTTCTGTCATTCAGCGGACATACTCAGCTACCGTATATTAATAAAAGTCAGAGTTCATGTTTTTAAAATTCAGCGATCATAGTATTAGATGCATCTTCAATATAATAGGTGCTTTGACAGTGCAGCGACAGGGTGATGCTGGGGAAACAAATCAGACGCTGCAACGGGTAAAACGTGTTTTCTACATGTTTCAACTTCTCAACTATAGGAAGAATATTCAGTGCAGACATGATATAACAAGTTCCCATGCTCCTTAGTGACACCCAACGAGTGTCGAGCCCTCGTGACGCGGGACTCTGTCTCGGTCTTGTTGGCTCGATGACTTGATTTATCTTCGAGGTACAGAGTTTCACTCGTGATCTTCCCTCTCTGAGTCCCATCTCAGCTGAGAGAAGCTTTTTCTCTTCAGCCTACCTCAGCTTAAATCTCACAGTACGCCTCAAACAGGGTGACTTTAAGGTACTGCTGTAGTGATTATTTTTTTCTTTTCTTTGTTTTTTTAAGTCACAACCATGTAGCTTCCTTAAACTCAACAAACCATTTTCCTCGTGGCAGTGTGACCAAATGGAGTGAAGTGTTGATCCCTCAGACACGGAGTATTCAGTGAGGTTGCTGAGCCTTGCATGGGCCTTGTTTTGATTGATTCAATAATGGCAGCTGTTTTCAACATGTTTGTGTGTGTTTTGGATCTTTTTTTTTTTTGTGGACCTATTTTTTTTTTTCATCTTTCAGAAAGGATCGGTTTGACTGAATTATGTCTTCATCATTACAAGCTATCATCTTGTTCTCGTCGTTTCTCTTGCCAATAGTTACTTCACACGTTTGACCTCAGTGCTGTCGAGCTCTGATCACTGCAGAGCGAACTCAAAAACAGCAAGCACATTGTCTCCTCAGCGCCGTGTGATGTCACATCCCTGAATTATAGGCCCTGGCATTGTCTTCCAGCAACTAAAGCTCAACACGAACAGTAAAAACTGTGACTGTTTAAGGATACGGCCGGAGTAAACCCAACTTCACAGTCACTGTGGTGTAATGAAAACGAGTGTCTTATCCCATGACTCTCATGATTAGAGCCTGAGGAACGGCTCAGGAACAATCAGACACTGGAAAAAATATGGGAAAAAAATTTGTCTTAGTTTACAAGAATGAGACTCGTGGCAACAGAAATATATTTGTTGTGGTAAATGTTTAAAGTCGAGCCCCTGAGTTGAGCTTGCTGCACTTGAAGATCCACCTTAAATCAAAGAATAATACAGTGTTTTACAGGGGTTTTTTTTTTATTGTTTTTAAATTGCTAACATGCTTTCGTCAAACTAAAGCCACTTTTTCAAAAGTCTTCACACAGTTTGTGTTACCAACATGCATTGTGACCAATCTGTCCTCCAAACATCACAGAAATCACCAAAACACTTTATACATGACTCAAAATAAGTTCATTCGACTGTAACACGTAACAGTTCTCACCCAGAAAGAGTCTGCACGGCTCGTCTGTTCAGCCTCCAAGATATGATCCACAGGATCGTTTCCTAAACGTGTTTCAGAGAACACGGAGCATAAACCTGGTGCACTGTTGGATTTGTTGCATGCCACCGTGCTGTTGAGCACGAGGACGACAGTATCTGTGACAACGGTATCTCTGATACCGGTGTCACAGACTGAACAGTCCCCCCCTAAAAATCAGTCCGCCCTGCTTTCACTGTGCATGCATCATTTTGGAGCACAGCAGCGTCATTTCTGAGCGTCGGCAGCATTTCACCGATTGTCACCTCGTTTCTGCTTCAAACTGCCTCCAGTCATCATCTGTCTCAGCAACCGATATCTGAAGCTTTTGTATAACAATCATTTCCACATAAATTCACCATTATTTCATAATAAAAGACGGGGGAAGGCAATTAGAGCGCTACAGCAGCACGTCAGGCTCAGACGTCATTTCAGAGCTTCAGTTGCGCCTCATTTCAGCTTAAAACTTACATCAGAATGATTTAAGAAGTTTTAATTTGTCATCTGATGGTTAATAATCACATTATTCCCTTTGATCGCTTTGGGTGAAGAGAGTCAATCTCAGACATGCTGCTGTGGTCCCAAATGGCGCATGCGCAGTAAAGTGAAGGACTGATTTTTAGGGGGGAACGTTCGGTCTGCGACTCCAGTAACAACATAATGGTTTACTGGTTAGAGCACCTGCTTACCCTTAGGTCAGATTAACTACAAATGAGGACAACTAGCAGTTGCCATTTGTTGCTTGGTGAGCATTCCCAGGGCATGGCCAGCTTGTGGTTACTTGGTGTTATTGTGCACAGCGCTTAATGACAGATTGACCTGTTCCTCCATGCTTCACTGCTTGATGGAATGAGAGTTTGATTGATTTCTTTCAGTGTGTCACTGTGGTGTCCTGTATCGTAGTTTGTTGACATCTCTTGCACACATCTTGTAATTCACCTCAGAGCAGGGTTTTTAGATTTAAAAGTGTTTATTTCTAATGAACACTTAGAAAATACAAGAAAAATGCCAAATAAATTTATACAGGCAGCTGTCTGGGAGCATATTCTGCTGTCATGGGTTATTTTGTTTGAGCCACCACGCGGTCTTCAATCATAACAGCAGTCGCTATGTCACATCACTCATTTATTTTGATTCTGCCTAGCTGGCAGCATAGTGACCACTTGCCCTTTGTCACTGTAAAATGCTCACTATGATTGAAACTGAATGCCAGCTGGTCATTTTGCCTCAGCCTCTTGTAGCTAGTATGACCAAGGGGTGATGAGGTCCCAGCCATGCTTAATAGTATTGTAACCGTTGTAGTCAGCATGCCCCTGCTGGACAAATTGTGTAATGACGCAGTTTCCAACAGCCACAGTGTTTATTTTGTAATCTAAAATAAAAGTTTTCATCTTGGCAAAAGTAAAAAAGATACCAATATGTTTGTGAAATATCCACTGATATTACTGAGCAACTAATATATCTGTCAAGCTCTCAGGGTAAAAAACAATGAAATTCAAGGTTCTAATAATAATTTTTAATTACATTATACTGTACTGTATTGTGAGGGACGTGATCCTTTATCCAGGATTCCAGTCATTCTGAAATATCCTCGGTTTTCTGATTAGTAATATGTTCCAAATGGGTTTGCTTACAGCTGAAATTCCGGTGAGCTCTGGTCATGATTATTATTTCATTTTGTGTATGTGTGCGTGCGTGCATATATATATATATATATATATATATACATACATACACACACAAGGTTGGGTAGGATTACTTTGAAAGAATACATGTGGATTACATGTATGTATGTACATACATTTGGATTACGTGTAATCTGATGACTTTTGGATTACATTTCAAAGTAATCCTACCCAACCGTATATGTATATATATATATATATATATATATATATATATATATATATATATATATATATCTCACTGTGGTCACTGAAGAAAGTGCAGATTTCCTAAAAATCTGGTGCATGCATTTTTTTTATTTTTTTTATTTTTTATTTTTTTGTGTGAAGGTGGTGTACCTGAATTTGGAAAATGTGATCACTGAATAATTCAGTTTGGGCCACACAGTCTTTTGTTTTGCTGACTGTATGAAGAGTTTTGACTAACGCATGTTAGCAATCGGCCGGGTGGGGGGGCTGTAAATATTACGGGCATTTGTTATATTTACAGTCATGCCTGAGAAGCTCGAATGGAGTTAATCCCTTCAGCAGAATCAGCAGGTTGACAAAAATCTGCTGATGTAGCAGGAAAGACAAAAGCTGAATTTGCTTTTGATTTCAATCATCTATTTCAAAAAGTGCCTCATCATGCCATCAAAGATGGTTCTCTGTGGCTTTGTGTGTGCTGGACTAACGGATCTGAGATAGTGGACTTTCCCTTAAAGGCTGAGTGAAAATGTGGAAAGAAGCTCTTGTCGTTGGCAGCAGTCAGACTGCATGAAGCCGTTTAGTTTGTAGCACAAACAGCGTAGAGCTGCAGCCCAGCGTGCTGAAAGCTGCAGGACAAACCGCTGGTTCTGTCGTCTGTGCCTTATTCAGTCAGACCTCACACTGCAAAGAACTCTGCTTCCCAACATGCTAAAGCTCTTATTGTCAAACCCAAGAGGCAAAAATAACGTGAATGTACCACGTGTAGAGTGCCTTAATCAAGCCTGTGTCTCACAAAGTGGACTTATGTTGGAATGAAAGCGGAAATCTGCAGACGTTTTCCTCATTCCAGCCAAACATCAGGGTTTCATAATCTGCCTTCTTCCCCAACAGACAGAAATGACTGAAATTATATTCAGCACTTTGGCTTTAAGCAGAGTTTATACATATATATAAACAGCTTAAAAACTTATAGTATTAATTTAAAACAAGCCCCAAAATGATCAGCAGCAGAAAACAGCCACAGATCATCTAACATCATTTCATACTGTTCAAGCTTTCTTTCTTTGAGGGTTTTTAAAAAATGTTTTTTGACAGAATAATGAGCTGAAACTGCCTTTTTTTTTTTTTTCTTATATTTTTAAATAGAGCAAAATCCCTACAGAACTTTAAGGGATATATGTCAGTATATTTTGGATACTTTGTGTACAAAAAGAGAACAACAAAAACAAATGAAATAGTGTTGTATTTTATATATAATAGAACATTTCAATATAGTGACATGTCACTAATATATTTATTTACTAATATATTTATCCATTTTGTCCAGGTTTGAAACGGGTGGTTTCTGTACAGAAACTAACCAGTGCCATCACAAATGTATCAGCCTGTCTTCATTCCAATTATATGCAAATAAATTATTTTGAAATATAACTACTTTTCTGTTTGCATTTTTATTTTCTGCAGAGGAATCCAGATAAACACATTTGTTACATTTTTCACAAAAGCAGCTTAAGTGAAGTCAATCAATATACTTTGAGCTGACGTGTTGTGTTGCCCTTGTTGCACTGTGCAGCAAGCAGGCCTGAGGACTGAATAGAATTTAATGCATATGTATGAATTTTTTTTTTCCACTTTTAAATTTGATTAATGTTGGTGGATGAAGAAAGATAGGTTCCTACATGTTTTGTAGCCATGCCCCTCTGGGGATCCTGGTCCACACACACAGAGGGCCCTATCTTGACACCCTACGGCACACAGCACAAGTGCATGTGGAACGTCCAACATTTTGATGTTTAGACAGCACATAATGAGTATGAAGAGAGCTCAGGCCTCACACAGGTTACATGTATTTCTTTAATTAGCCATGGGTGTGTTTTTAACATGAAATGATTTAAATCTATCAAATTGTCACCCATCAGTCCCTTTTTAAAGAGAACAGCACATAAGAGATTTGTTGGCAAAGAAACCAGTTTGTGTGCCAGGTGTTGATGTTAAACCCCAAAACGTGAACCAGCTGTGAATCGTGAATTGCAAAAGTGAATACTGAAAAAATATCTCCTGAAATGTGAACGCACAGCTCGTAAAATGTGAGTCTCTTCAGGATTTGGTCTCGATAACTTTTGGTCAGTATCATCTTTGGATGCTGTCAAAGAAATTTGAAATGCATTGGGTTAAGTATGTGACATCAGGACCTCTTAAAGTAAAAATGTCTGAGGAGTCTATGGTGCAACGATGCCATCTGTGTGTTATGACTGCGCGCCCCTCACGTTCGTTGCACCACGGGGCTTCACACCACCCCTCGACGCGCGCACGCATTACACTCTTTCATGTTCCCTATTAGTGGATGAACAATCCAACACTTGGTGAATTCTGCTTCATGATGACAGGAACCGTCAACATCGAAGGATCAAAAAGCGACGTCGCCGTGAACGCTTGGCCGCCACAAGCCAGTTCTCCCTATGGTAACTTTTCTGACACCTCCTGCTTAAAACCCAAAATGTCAGGAGGATCATGAGGCCCCACAGGTCTATATTCATACTGATAATCAAGATCAAGTGAGCTTTTGTCCTTCTGCTCCACGTGAGGTTTCTGTCCTCCTTGAGTTTGCCTTAAAGGAGCAGATCATGGCCCAGTGGGGCCGGGCCACTAAACTCGTACTGTAGTGGATGGACGGTTCATGGCACAAAGCTTTAAGTTAACACCATGGATATTAAGGGTGTGCATAAATTTTCATTAATGGTTTGGGGATAATTCAATTCAATTTCAATTTATTTCCTTTATATAGTGCCAAATCATAACAGAGTTGCCTCAAGGCGCTTCACACAAGTAAGGTCTAACCTTATCAACCCCCAGAGCAACAGTGATAAGGAAAAACTCCCTCTTAGGAAGAAACCTCAAGCAGACCAGACTTAAAGGGGTGACCCTCTGCTTGGGCCATGCTACAAACATAAATTACAGAAATAATTCACAGAACAATCCACGGACGAATATACAAGAATTGCTGTTGGTGCACAGGACAGGAGGGTCGCCAACACAAACACAACTCCCATCTCTGGATGGAGCTGCACCTTAAACAGAGAAAAAACAGAATCAGGCATCAGAAAGAAAAAATACTGTATAATTTGCCAGCATTAATCAACAAGAAAAACAGAAGAAATACTAAGGTGATCGCCGGCCGCTAGCCCTAAACTTCACTAAAAGACCCAGAATTTAGGTGAAGTTGAGGCCGTGGCCCGCTCCAATTACTAATAAAATGAATTAAAAGAGTAAAAAGCGTAAAACAAAACTTTACCAGTATGCCATCCATATGAAAGGGAAAATAAGTGCGTCTTAAGTCTGGACTTGAAAGTCTCCACAGAATCTGACTGTTTTATTGACGCAGGGAGATCATTCCACAGAACAGGGGCATGATAAGAGAAAGCTCTGTGACCCGCAGACTTATTATTCACCCTAGGGTCACAAAGTAGTTCTGCACCCTGAGAACGTAAAGCCCGGGCCGGTACGTAAGGTTTAATTAGGTCAGCTAGGTAGGGGGGTGCCAGTCCATGAAAAATTTTATAGGTTAGTAGCAGGAAGCCAGTGAAGGGATGCCAAAATGGGTGTAATGTGGTCAAACTTTCTGCTTCGTGTCAAAAGTCTGGCTGCAGCATTCTGAACCAGTTGGACAGCCCTAATGCTAGACTGCGGTAAACCAGAAAATACATTGCAGGAGTCCAGTCTAGAAGAGATGAACGCATGGATCAGGGTCTCAGCATCAGTCATAGACAGGATGGGACGAATCTTCGCTATATATTTCGCAGGTGGAAGAAAGCAGTCCTAGTAATATTTCTAATATGGAGACAACGAAGGATCAAAAATTACCCCAAGCTTCCTCACTTTGTCAGTGTGATGTATGACACACGGGCCTAGGCTGAGTGTTAATTGGTCAAATTGATGCCGATGTCTCACTGGACCAAGAACCATCATTTCAGTCTTTACAGAGTTTCAGTCTTTACAGAGTCTAGACATCCAACTTCTCACTGCTTCAAGGCAATCGTCTAAGGAGATTACCAGCAGTTATTGGCATATATAACTGAGTATCATCTGCATAGCAGTGAAAGGTAATCCCAAAATCAAATCAAATCAATTTTATTTATATAGCACAAAATCACAACAAACAGTTGCCCCAAGGCGCTTTATATTGTAAGGCAAGGCCATACAATAATTACGGAAAAACCCCAACGGTCAAAACGACCCCCTGTGAGCAAGCACTTGGCGACAGTGGGAAGGAAAAACTCCCTTTTAACAGGACGAAACCTCCAGCAGAACCAGGCTCAGGGAGGGGCAGTCTTCTGCTGGGACTGGTTGGGGCTGAGGGGGAGAACCAGGAAAAAGACATGCTGTGGAGGGGAGCAGAGATCAATCATCATGGGAACCCCCCAGCAGTCTATAGCTATGTATAGTCTATAGCAGCATAACTAAGGGATGGTTCAGGGTGACCCGATCCAGCCCTAACTATAAGCTTTAGCAAAAAGGAAAGTTTTAAGCCTAATCTTAAAAGTAGAGAGGGTGTCTGTCTCCCTGATCCGAATTGGGAGCTGGCTCCACAGGAGAGGAGCCTGAAAGCTGAAGGCTCTGCCTCCCATTCTACTCTTACAAACCCTAGGAACTACAAGTAAGCTCTACAAGCTCTATTGGGGTGATATGGTACTATGAGGTCCCTAAGATAAGATGGGACCTGATTATTCAAAACCTTATAAGTAAGAAGAAGAATTTTAAATTCTATTCTAGAATTAACAGGAAGCCAATGAAGAGAGGCCAATATGGGTGAGATATGCTCTCTCCTTCTAGTCCCTGTCAGTACTCTAGCTGCAGCATTTTGAATTAACTGAAGGCTTTTCAGGGAACTCTTAGGACAACCTGATAATAATGAATTACAATAGTCCAGCCTAGAGGAAATAAATGCATGAATTAGTTTTTCAGCATCACTCTGAGACAAGACCTTTCTGATTTTAGAGATATTGCGCAAATGCAAAAAAGCAGTCCTACATATTTAATATGTGCATTGAATGATATATCCTGATCAAAAATGACTCCAAGATGTCTCACAGTATTACTAGAGGTCAGGGTAATGCCATCCAGAGTAACGATCTGGTTAGACACCATGTTTCTAAGATTTGTGGGGCCAAGTACAATAACTTAAGTTTTATCTGAGTTTAAAAGCAGGAAATTAGAGGTCATCCATGTCTTTATGTCTGTAAGACAATCCTGCAGTTTAGCTAATTGGTGTGTGTCCTCTGGCTTCATGGATAGATAAAGCTGGGTATCATCTGCGTAACAATGAAAATTTAAGCAATGCTGTCTAATAATACTGCCTAAGGGAAACATGTATAAAGTGAATAAAATTGGTCCTAGCACAGAACCTTGTGGAACTCCATAATTAACCTTAGTCTGTGAAGAAGATTCCCCATTTACATGAACAAATTGTAATCTATTAGATAAATATGATTCAAACCACCGCAGCGCAGTGCCTTTAATACCTATGGCATGCTCTAATCTCTAATAAAATTTTATGGTCAACAGTATCAAAAGCAGCACTGAGGTCTAACAGAACAAGCCATGAGAAGATCATTTGTAACCTTCACTAATGCTGTTTCTGTACTATGATGGATTCTAAAACCTGACTGAAACTCTTCAAATAGACCATTCCTCTGCAGATGATCAGTTAGCTGTTTTACAACTACCCTTTCAAGAATTTTTGAGAGAAAAGGAAACACAATATGTGCCCAAGGGGTGCTATATAAAGGGAGAAAAGCAGGGGGCCTAAGACAGACCCCTGAGGAACCCCAAATTTCATGTCACTAAGGTTAGAGGTAGTGTTACTGTACAAAACACAGTGAGAACGACTGGTCAAGTATGACGTCAGCCATGCAAGGGCACTCCCAGTAATCCCAAAATGATTTTCCAGCCTATCAAGTAGAATATGATGATCTACGGTATCAAATGCAGCACTGAGATCTAACAGCAACAGAACCATAGTGGTGTCCGAATCCATTGTAAGCAGAAGATCATTCACCACTTTAGTCAGAGACGTCTTTGTGGAATGACATTTTCTAAAAGCAGACTGCAGTGGCTCAAAGAGATTATTGTCAGTAAGATAGTCTACGAGCTGCCGTGACACCACTTTTTCCAGAATTTTAGAGCAAAATGATAGATCTGATATCGGCTGATAGTTTTTCAGTACTAGGGTCAAGATTAGGTTTCTTAAGTAATAGTTTAAGCACTGCAGATTTGAAACGTTTAGGAACAGATCCAGAAGTTAAAGATTAATTCACGATTCACTGGATAATTCACGATTTGCATCAGATTCATGTTTTGTTGGTCAACGCTGAAGAATGCAACCTAATCCTTTAGCACCCAGAGGTGAGCTGAGTGCCTCTTCCTATGACCGGCTGATGTCCTCCATTGTCTATGAGGGGCTTGCCTATTGACTTTTAATGACCATGGTGACCTGCTCTGCCAAACAGGCAGAAGGCTCAGGTAAGTGACTAACTGTAATTGACATTTGGAACCATTTGTGATGTTCACCTTTACCTCCAGTGGGATGCTCGCTATGCACCGGACACTTCTAATGACATTTTTTTGCCTCTTCTGTGGTGACAAGAAGCAGTTTTCTATGTTTTTTGTTTGTCCCATGCAATTACAATTAGGAGTAAATTCACCTGCCATCATAAAAAATACAAGAGTGCAGTGAATCCGCAAATATTCACAGTACTTCACTTTTTCCACATTTTCTTATGTTACACCCTTATTCCAATCATGATAATGATGATGATAATTTTTTTCCCTTCAAAATTCTATACACAGTACCCCATAATGACAATGTGGAAAAAGTTTTTTTTTTTTTTGAGGTGGAGTGGGAAATCTCACTCCAAAATGGAGGCCAGTGTCTAGCCCAATTCATAATTGGGCCGGTTGTTGACCTACCTCACACCCTATGACTGCTGGTACAACCCCTGGCAAAAATTATGGAATCATCGGCCTCGGAGGATGTTCATTCAGTTGTTTAATTTTGTAGAAAAAAAGCAGATCACAGACATGACACAAAACTAAAGTCATTTCAAATGGCAACTTTCTGGCTTTAAGAAACACTATAAGAAATCAAGAAAAAAGATTGTGGCAGTCAGTAATGGTTACTTTTTTAGACCAAGCAGAGGAAAAAAATATGGAATCACTCAATTCTGAGGAAAAAATTATGGAATCACCCTGTAAATTTTCATCCCCAAAACTAACACCTGCATCATATCAGATCTGCTCGTTAGTCTGCATCTAAAAAGGAGTGAACACACCTTGGAGAGCTGTTGCACCAAGTGGACTGACATGAATCATGGCTCCAACATGAGAGATGTCAATTGAAACAAAGGAGAGGATTATCAAACTCTTAAAAGAGAGTAAATCATCACCCAATGTTGCAAAAGATGTTGGTTGTTCACAGTCAGCTGTGTCTAAACTCTGGACCAAATACAAACAACATGGGAAGGTTGTTAAAGGCAAACATACTGGTAGACCAAGGAAGACATCAAAGCGTCAAGACAGAAAACTTAAAGCAATATGTCTCAATAATCGAAAAATGTACAACAAAACAAATGAGGAATGAATTTTGAGGAAACTGGAGTCAACGTCTGTGACTGAACTGTAAGAAACCGCCTAAAGGAAATGGGATTTACATACAGAAAATCTAAATGAAAGCCATCATTAACACCTAAACAGAAAAAAACAAGGTTACAATGGGCTAAGGAAAAGCAATCGTGGACTGTGGATGACTGGATGAAAGTCATATTCAGTGATGAATCTTGAATCTGCATTGGGCAAGGTGATGATGCTGGAACTTTTGTTTGGTGCCTTTCCAATGAGATTTATAAAGATGACTGCCTGAAGAGAACATGTAAATTTCCACAGTCATTGATGATATGGGGCTGCATGTCAGGTAAAGGCACTGGGGAGATGGCTGTCATTACATCATCAATAAATGCACAAGTTTACGTTGATATTTTGGACAATTGAAAGGATGTTTGGGGATGATGAAATTATTTTTCAAGATGATAATGCATCTTGCCATAGAGCAAAAACTGCAAAAACATTCCTTGCAAAAAGACACATAGGGTCAATGTCAATGAGCAGATCTGATATGATGCAGGTGTTAATTTGGGGGATGAAAATTTACAGGGTGATTCCATAATTTATTCCTCAGAATTGAGTGATTCCATATTTTTTTCCTCTGCTTGGTCTAAAAAAGTAACCGTTACTGACTGTCACAATCTTTTTTTCCTGATTTCTTATAGTGTTTCTTAAAGCCAGAAAGTTGCCATTTGAAATGACTTTAGTTTTGTGTCATGTCTGTGATCTGCTTTTTTTTCTACAAAATTAAACAACTGAATGAACATCCTCCGAGGCCGGTGATTCCATAATTTTTGCCAGGGGTTGTATAGGCTCCAACCCCACGTGACCTGATATTGGATAAGCGGCTGAAAATGAGTGAGTGAGTGTGAAACATTTTCATTTCTAGGTATTGACATTAGAATATGTCAAATTTCTAAAACCTGCTTATTACAATTAAGGCTCACAGGCGCATGGAGATGCTAAAGCCTATCCCAGCAGGCAGGGTGCAACCAGGACATTATAGACAATTTATAGTCACCAGTTCACCTAATCTGTATGTCTTTGGAAGTAGAAGGAAGCCTGATCATCTGGAGAGAATGTGCAAATTCTACACAAGATCGGAAGGGAACCTTGGACCTTCTGTGCTAACCACCGTGCTGCCCTGCAGAGATACCACAATTTAAAAATTACTTCCATAATTTAATATTTTCATCCATGTTGAATGCACTTCAAAAGACTCAAATTATTTATAACAATGAAATTTTGTCACGTGACGGCACCGCCCACGCATTTTTGTGTCGCTTCCGGGTTTGAATTGAAACCTTTTACCGAAACACGTGTCACATAATGGTTCATGGCGCAAAGCTTTAAGTGAACGCTGGGGACATCTAGTGGTCAAAGATGTAAATGACAATAAAATGTGATCGCGTTCGGTTGAAGAGTTTCACATCAACCAACTAACATTCCAAAGTGGAATGTTAAAGTTTGTTTTATTTATTTTTATATTGAAAAGTTGTGTCAATCATGTGATGGTTTATTGGTCTTTTTTACTGAAATATGGACATGTCATATTTAAAATATATCCATTTTAATCTAATTTGTATTATGAGTTGTATCACATTGTCTCCTTAAAAAATCTAATTAATCACAAAACAACATACATTTGCAGCATCTAGTTCTATATTTTGATTTCACAGAACTTGTCCATTAAACACAACTTTTAATACAGTATTATCTCTACCATTCGTAAACAATGTGAGAACTATTTGCCCAGCGACAACCCCAAAACATCACTGCTCTAGAGAAGATCTGCATGGAGGAATGGGCCAAAATACCAGCTACAGTGTGTGCAAACCTGGTGAAGACTTAGAGGAAATGTTTGACCTCTGTCATTGCCAACAAAGATTATGTTACAAAGTACTGAGTTGAACTTTTGTTATTGACCAAATACTTATTTTCCACCATAATTTACAAATAAATTCTTTAGAAATCCTACAATGTGATTTCCTGGATTTGTTTTTCTCATTTTCTCTCTTATATTTGAAATGTACCTATGATGAAAATTACATACCTCTCTCGTCATCCTAAGTTGGAGAACTTGCGCAATCAGGGGCTGACTAAATACTTTTTTACTCCACTGTATCGGGGAGACTGACACATCTGGAAGGTACAGTACTCTTAATTTGTTTCAAACGTTTTATGGAATTACACAAAACAAAATCATGTTTATGTTTTTGATAGGAATGCCAGCTTTGATGAATAACAGTGCAGACAGTGACGCTCCCGTATGAGAAAACACTGTGACTCACTTACAGGCCAGGAGGAATTATGTACCTCTGTGATAGCTAAAGGAAGCAGCAACAATTCCCACTTTGACAATGCATCAGTGTGTCATTTTATTTTCTTCTTCATCACACAATTCACAGACCTTTTATAACAGCTGGACCCCGCTCATTAACCTCACAGGAGATCTGACAGGAAAAGCAGCACAGGTGGCTGAGGCAGCTTGCCATATGCATATCAGGAATACACCTTGCCAATCACCCATGCAGGGGCTGAGACAGGAAACATCAATATGCACACCTCAGCGTGTTAACACCTGCAGAACAAAGGACACACTCTAACACCAGTGGCGACACTTTGGTATGTGCTTCACACATCTGGATGTGTTACCACATACCAAATAGGAAACACACTCGGTATGGTGAATTATGTCCATTATGTGTTGAATATCTGCCACATCATTGTTCCAGAAAACCCAAGCCCTTATATTACATACCCAATAGTAGCGTCTCAAAAAAGGCAAGCTAAGTCCACCTTCTGAAGTGGGCTTCTGCAGATGTATTTTAGAAATGTGTGGGGTCTTGTTAGTCCAAATAAATTATATAAGAATTGAGTCAACTGTCTTGAAAAAGGAGGACATAAGATAAATGAGCAGATTTTGAAACAGAGAAACTTTGGGAGTACAACAATTTTTATGCCAAAATTATGCAAAAACACATTTTCCCAAACCGAGTGCTTTAGTATAACCAGCTGGAGACCACTGATGTGTGCAGTGAATTTTGTGTCATTACACCTTACTACAATAAACGTATTGAATATTTTTCTGGTGTCTTTTTTCGTTTTAGCACTTTGTAGATGGTCCCTACCCTTTCTTCTCTCAGCCTCCTCTTTCTGATCAATATTATTTCTCCAGCTCAGAGGACAGTTCATATGGATAAAAATAAGTTTGTACCTCATTGTTTACCTTCATGTGGTTGGAAACTAGTGTTCTTCTACATTTCTCTTCATATTTATGGAGCTGTGAACTTCGAATCTGTGAATGTCTTTCTAACTTTACTGCAGTCTAAAACCTGAACATTGATTAAATGTCAACAAATAAACCATGAAAAAACTTTCACTTTTGAAGCATTTTGAACGTCTTTTCAACAGAAAAATGCTCGATGCACAATCAGACACAATGTAGCTTCAATATTTCAAAACTGTCTTCATTTCCATACTTATGAAGGCTGAAAAAATGTTTTTTTTAAACAACAAGCTGATAAAAAACAACTAATCCTTACAGGGATATACGTCACATATTGTTTATGAGCAACACCATCAAACGCATGTATGACCAAGATCTTTAATTTAATGGTCCAGATGCACACAGTGCGATGTACCAATGGCATGGAACAGCCTGGTGCTCGCCACGTGTTGGATGCTCTGTATGTGTTTTTGAAACCTAAAGCTGTAACAGTCTGTGTGTGGTCTGGGAGCAGGTGGAGGATCAGTAGAAGAGTGTGGCCTGGCCTTCAGGTTTCAACACGGTGAGGTTGCCTCGAGCATCTTGGTCCTTCTCAATGGCTTCAAACAGAGACTTGAAGTTTCCTGCCCCAAAGCCCTACAGACAGAACAGGTGGTTAATTACCCAACGTTTGGCCCACGTCTCCATCATTTCTTCATGCTCTGATCTTCTCCATGACACCATTGAGACTGATGACCACTTTGAAGTTGGACCACAGACTGCAAATATTCTCTGAAGGATTTGGGGTTCCACCCCACCATCATTATGCACACAGTACTGTAAATAATTTAATCAAAATATCAAGTGTTGGTGGTGTTTGGGATTCTTTTTTTGTGGTTCAGATTCCATTTCTTGCTTTCATCCACATACCTACACTCTGTGAAATGCTGCAGCCTGCTCTGACAGGTCCGATGGGGGCTGCCACGGGGTGCAACCCGAACCAAAGAGCCCCCTCGATGTAAGCATGAGCCTTTTAATCTGTATCTGTGATAGATTTACCAAGCTTTTAGAAGTGGGGTACTGTCAAGCTGTTCGCCATGACTGCGAGCTCCTAACAGGTGTTCAGGCATAAGCAGGTTGAAGCCCGGGGGCCGGATAAGGTCATCACTTAACCAGTCTGGTCTTTCACACTGGTCTATAGAAACCCTTCCACTTGAAGAATGGTCTTTATTTATTACCCCCTCAGAAGCACTCGCTCTCTTTCAGAATGCACCTTTCAATTTTTTAATTGTTACTATCATCCATCAACAGAGGGGGCTCACTCATTACTGACGCAGTCTTTTCACATCAGTTATCCTAAGTGTTATCCTTGTGTTGTCCTTGTGAGCTCTTGTGGACATTGGTCAGCTGAAAAAGTTCAGTAAGAAAGATGGCTAAATGTTACTGTGTCGTTTACAATAGCTTACTCTGATTTAACGCTGAAAGGTTAACAGCTGGAAGTGCATGTCTCCATCCCGGCCACACAAATCAAATCAAATCAATTTTATTTATATAGCGCCAAATCACAACAACAGTTGCCCCAAGGCGCTTTATATTGTAAGACAAAGCCATACAATAATTACGGAAAAACCCCAACGGTCAAAACGACCCCCTGTGAGCAAGCACTTGGCGACAGTGGGAAGGAAAAACTCCCTTTTAACAGGAAGAAACCTCCAGCAGAACCAGGCTCAGGGAGGGGCAGTCTTCTGCTGGGCCTGGTTGGGGCTGAGGGAAAGAACCAGGAAAAAGATATGCTGTGGAGGGGAGCAGAGATCAATCACTAATGAATAAATGCAGAGTGGTGCATACAGAGCAAAAAGAGAAAGAAACAGTGCATCATGGGAACCCCCCAGCAGTCTAAGTCTATAGCAGCATAACTAAGGGATGGTTCAGGGTCACCTGATCCAGCTATAACTATAAGCTTTAGCAAAAAGGAAAGTTTAAGCCTAATCTTAAAAGGAGAGAGGGTGTCTGTCTCCCTGATCTGAATTGGGAGCTGGTTCCACAGGAGAGGAGCCTGAAAGCTGAAGGCTCTGCCTCCCATTCTACTCTTAAAAACCCTAAGAACTACAAGTAAGCCTGCAGTCTGAGAGCGAAGCGCTCTATTGGGGTGATATGGTACTAAGAGGTCCCTAAGATAAGATGGGACCTGATTATTCAAAACCTTATAAGTAAGAAGAAGAATTTTAAATTCTATTCTAGAATTAACAGGAAGCCAATGAAGAGAGGCCAATATGGGTGAGATATGCTCTCTCCTTCTAGTCCCCGTCAGTACTCTAGCTGCAGCATTTTGAATTAACTGAAGGCTTTTCAGGGAACTTTTAGGACAACCTGATAATAATGAATTACAATAGTCCAGCCTAGAGGAAATAAATGCATGAATTAGTTTTTCAGCATCACTCTGAGACAAGACCTTTCTAATTTTAGAGATATTGCGCAAATGCAAAAAAGCAGTCCTACATATTTGCTTAATATGCCAATAAAGCACATATCCTGATCAAAAATGACTCCAAGATTTCTCACAGTATTACTAGAGGTCAGGGTAATGCCATCCAGAGTAAGGATCTGGTTAGACACCATGTTTCTAAGATTTGTGGGGCCAAGTACAATAACTTCAGTTTTATCTGAGTTTAAAAGCAGGAAATTAGAGGTCATCCATGTCTTTATGTCTGTAAGACAATCCTGCAGTTTAGCTAATTTGTGTGTGTCCTCTGGCTTCATGGATAGATAAAGCTGGGTATCATCTGCGTAACAATGAAAATTTAAGCAATGCTGTCTAATAATACTGCCTAAGGCAAGCATGTATAAAGTGAATAAAATTGGTCCTAGCACAGAACCTTGTGGAACTCCATAATTAACCTTAGTCTGTGAAGAAGATTCCCCATTTACATGAACAAATTGTAATCTATTAGATAAATATGATTCAAACCACCGCAGCGCAGTGCCCTTAATACCTATGGCATGCTCTAATCTCTGTAATAAAATTTTATGGTCAACAGTATCAAAAGCAGCACTGAGGTCTAACAGGACAAGCACAGAGATGAGTCCACTGTCTGAGGCCAAAAGAAGATCATTTGTAACCTTCACTAATGCTGTTTCTGTACTATGATGAATTCTAAAACCTGACTGAAACTCTTCAAATAGACCATTCCTCTGCAGATGATCAGTTAGCTGTTTTACAACTACCCTTTCAAGAATTTTTGAGAGAAAAGGAAGGTTGGAGATTGGCCTATAATTAGCTAAGATAGCTGGGTCATGTGATGGCTTTTTAAGTAATGGTTTAATTACTGCCACCTTAAAAGCCTGTGGTACATAGCCAACTAATAAAGATAGATTGATCATATTTAAGATCGAAGCATTAATTAATGGTAGGGCTTCCTTGAGCAGCCTGGTAGGAATGGGGTCTAATAGACATGTTGATGGTTTGGAGGCAGTAACTAATGAAAATAACTCAGACAGAACAATCAGAGAGAAAAAGCATCACTGAAAGCAGCCAAAGATAACAATATGTCTTTGGGATGGTTATGAGTAATTTTTTCTCTAATAGTTAAAATTTTATTAGCAAAGAAAGTCATGAAGTCATTACTAGTTAAAGTTAAAGGAATACTCAGCTCAATAGAGCTCTGACTCTTTGTCAGCCTGGCTACAGTGCTGAAAAGAAACCTGGGGCTGTTCTGATTTTCTTCAATAAGTGATGAGTAGTAAGATGTCCTAGCTTTACAGAGGGCTTTTTTTTATAGAGCAACAGACTCTTTTTCCAGGCTAAGTGAAGATCTTCTAAATTAGTGAGACACCATTTCCTCTTCAACTTACGGGTTATCTGCTTTAAGCTGCGAGTTTGTGAGTTATAACACAGAGTCAGGCACTTCTGATTTAAAACTCTCTTTTTCAGAGGAGCTACAGCATCCAAAGTTGTCTTCAATGAGGAAGTAAAACTATTGACGAGATAATCTATCTCACTCACAGAGTTTAGGTAGCTACTCTGCCCTGTGTTGGTATATGGTATTAGAGAACATAAAGAAGGAATCATATCCTTAAACCTAGTTACAGCGCTTTCTGAAAGACTTCTACTGTAATGAAACTTATTCCCCACTGCTGGGTAGTCCATCAGAGTAAATGTAAATGTTATTAAGAAATGATCAGACAGAAGGGAGTTTTCAGGGAATACTGTTAAGTCTTCAATTTCCATACCATAAGTCAGAACAAGATCTAAGATATGATTAAAGTGGTGGGTGGACTCATTTACATTTTGAGCAAAGCCAATTGAGTCTAATAATAGATTAAATGCAGTGTTGAGGCTATCATTCTCAGCATCTGTGTGGATGTTAAAATCGCCCACTATAATTATCTTATCTGAGCCAAGCACTAAGTCAGACAAAAGGTCTGAAAATTCACAGAGAAACTCACAGTAACTACCAGGTGGACGATAGATAATAACAAATAAAACTGGTTTTTGGGACTTCCAATTTGGATGGACAAGACTAAGAGTCCAGAGAAAACTACAGAGTCCGACATTGTTTTTGCCGATTCACCGATTCAATGTTAATTTTAGTGACCTCCGATTGGCGTAACCGGGTGTCATTACTGCCGACGTGAATTACAATCTTACCAAATTTACGCTTAGCCTTAGCCAGCAGTTTCAAATTTCCTTCAATGTCGCCTGCTCTGGCCCCCGGAAGACAATTGACTATGGTTGCTGGTGTCGCTAACTTCACATTTCTCAAAACAGAGTCGCCAATAACCAGAGTTTGTTCCTCAGTGGGTGTGTCGCCGAGTGGGGAAAAACGGTTAGAAATGTGAACGGGTTGGCGGTGTACACGGGGCTTCTGTTTAGGGCTACTCTTCCTCCTCACAGTCACCCAGTCGGCCTGCTTTCCCAGCTGCTCGGGATCTGCTGGAAGGGAACTAACAGCAGCTAAGCTACCATGGTCCGCACCGACTACAGGGGCCTGGCTAGCTGTAGAATTTTCCACGGTGCGGAGCCGAGTCTCCAATTCGCCCAGCCTGGCCTCCAAAGCTACGAATAAGCTACACTTATTACAAGTACCATTACTGCTACAGGAGGCCGAGGAATAACTAAACATTTCACACCCAGAGCAGAAAAGTGCAGGAGAGACAGGAGAAGCCGCCATGCTAAATCGGCTAAGAGCTAGTAGCTGCGCTAAGCTAGCGGATTCCTAAAAACACACAAAGTGAATAATGTGTAAATAATTTAGAGGTGATTCAGCAGATGGAGTGCTTTAGTTAAGGCACGTGAAGATTACACTGGGAAACAAATCGTTATCTAGTTATCTAGATCAATCTAACTGCGCAGATTAAACAGCTAACAGATACAGCAAAACACCGCTGTGCTCCGGAACAGGAAGTGATACAATACCGCAGTGAGAGCCAACCACCAGTAGAGGCCAATATACATGTATAGTGTCGAATCACTTTTCCTCTCCTCTTAAACTCTGTTATTAAAAATGGAGAAGGTCTTAGTCTCATTAGATCAAAAATTTTGGGTTGGTTATTGAAGTAAAGTAGTTGCCGGGGACCACATTAATACGTCATTGTGTTGCGTTATTTATTACTAGTGAAGCTAATGCTGTAGGTGCCGTTAATTCTGTCCAGTTGATTCTGCACTTTTTCCTCTCCGTATCGTTGCTGAGACTGGGGAACCTGAGAGCCTCGTTGGTGGGCGAGTAGTTGAGGTGTGACAAGTGCCATGTGATGGATGGTTGATCCGACCCACCCCAACACAACAACAGCCAGAATTGCCACTGCTGGTGGCAGGGTTATGACCTAATCTTGGACTCTGTCGGCTTGGCTTTTAGATGGCTCTGCAACATCACACACTTTTTTGTAACTGCTTCTAACTTTGTAACTGTTAGAATGGCCTAAGCAGTGGGTGACCCCTCTGACTCTGGTCTGCTTGGGGTTTCCTCCTATGGAAAAACTCCCTCTGGCATTCTTAAAACTGTCACCCGTGTGCTTGCTCAGGGAGATTTGGTAAGGTTAGGCTCCTGTGACCCTTAATTGTAGTATGCGGTTGAAAATGAGTGAGTGAGTGAACTGAATTAGGGCAGCAAGGTGGCTTAGTGGTTATCACTAGGGATGGGTATTGATAAGATTTTATTTATCGATTCTGCTTATCGATCCAATTCTTTATCGATTCCATTATCGATACCTCTTGTGAATTTTCTGTATAGTAAAAGTAGGCTTTACAGGTTTTCTATGTCAACAACATTTTATTGGGTCTTAAAGTAAATAAATATGAAATTGGTCACTGGATCCTTAAAACTCTGGACACAAATAAACTCTACATGGTGGATCCTTGGTCTCTGGATAAATAGAAAAAAAAAAAATCTGTAGTTATTGTCAAAAGCATTTCCTTTCAGACATTACTGGCATGAATGTCTTTCCATACATCTGAGCTGAGCTCTTACAGCTGACTGTGCTGCACGTCAGGATGTAATTCATAAAGAATGCAGGATGTCTCACTTCGGGAGGAACAAAAACGTTCTAGTCGATTGTAGTTTATTTTCTGTATTACAGCATTTGGAAAGAGGCATCATTTTATTTAAAGCTGTGATTTATTTAAAAGTTAATTCTGACTGGACTCTGTCTCAGCAGAGAGCAGCACAGCGTTTAGAGCTGTGCCAACGGAACGGAGGACGATTCTCGTTTCTTGACTGCAACAAGACACGAGTCACAGTTAGTGACTTTAATCCACACAAAAGTGACTCGCGACTGACATATTTTAATGGCTTTCAGAGGGGTTAAGAAGCAGACTGTTGTGTGTTGGGGGGTGTGGCTGGACATTTTGGTGTTCTTTTCTTTTCTTTGCTCTCCAGGTGGCATGAAAACTGATTTGTCTGTGGAGAAGGTGCTGGCTGAAGAGTCCTTCACCCTCATCTACATCATGTGCAGTACCTGTGAATGGTGCTCACGTGCAGCCTTAAAGACTTTCAGCTGAAGCAGATAATTGGATGGCGTTCTGCATTTAAGTCATGTGTGATTCAAGCAGAATTGCCGGGAACTCGACCTTGTGATGTTCGTTTGTGAGACGCTGAGGACCGCGCCTGGGTTTGACACATCGAGCCCGTGAAGCAGGAAGGGTGAGGGACACATGCTGTCAGCACACATCAAAGGTGATTAAGTGTTTGACTAATTGTTGATAGTAACTTGGTATTTTGTTACGCAGTATACTTGAACTGTGATGAGAATTGTGCAGCTTGCTTCTCACTGCTGTGGCATGCGGACAAGTGATCCTCCATCTGTTGTGAGAAGCTGCTCATTTGCATAAAGTTTAAAATACAGACCTGAATGTGTTGCTGATAGTGTGTGTCTTTTGAAGGATATCAGTTGTAACTGCTGACTTACCTCACCTCTTCTATGCTTCGCAGAGAGTCGGTTTGTCGTGTCCACCTGGGGGGTGTTTGGCGGTGGTAGTGGGTCCAGGAGCGCCGGGCTTCGATCCTTTTGGGCGCTGGAGAGCGTGCCAGCCTTCACTCCACCAGAAGGACGCTATTTTGGTTTTTACACTTTGTTGTGCACCAGCGGGTGAAATAAATAAATTGTTTTTGTTATTGGAACCGCTTTCTGGTTATTTTTAGCGCTGGGTTCCGTCTGACGCAGGTCCGCTCCTCAACCCGCGTCGACACATAACACAGACTTGCCGCTTCTGAAGAGCAGCGATCAAAGAACCAACGAGCCAGCGGATCGAAGCATTGCATCATTGGTTCACGCTTCAAAGTGGAGTCGTGCTGCAGAAACGGTTGATTACAGGGTCTGTAATCGGCTGGCGTCCTGTCTGTGGTGTACGCCGCCTCATGCCCTATGACTGCTGGGACAGGCTCCAGCCCCCCATGACCCTTAATCAGAGTAAGCGGGTATAGAAATTGGATGGATGGATGTTATCCTGGTCTTTGCACCTGATCACTCGTCTTTGATCATGTTCATGACCTTTAATCCTGATTCAAGAATTTAGAGTTTGATTGCTGAACTTTGACCTAATTGCTGACCTATGAACACTGGACCTTTGATGCTGATCACTGCCTGTTGGTCTTTATTGCTGTTCTAGATCTCCCCTTTGATGTACTTCAGCACTAAAATTTAATAGGATGTTTATTGGGTCCTGCCCCATCTGTCCACCAAGTTTCTTTAAATTGGGTCATTATTTCATGTGTGTGATCCTTCTAACAGCCACATAAGTAAATCTACAAGCCAGGTGAAGGGATCACATTACCTCCTTGGTGGAGATAATGTGATCCCTATCTTCATCACAGTTGTCCATCCCAGATCTTGGTGATGACTATTACAAATATTCACCACAGCTGTCTAAGTTTCACTGTTGAAAGCTTAATTTAATGTCACATAAAGACATATTATTAGATTTTTGAACATTTTCTCCAGAGCTTACAAAGTGGTTGTTCCGCTGAATGACCTCCAAGAAAAGAGTTGGTCTGTCCTGCACAGGTTTGGTGAAGATTTGAAGAAGGTAACCCTTGTCGTCAAAATCCACTAAGATTTTCAGTTCCTTTCCAGAGAAGAAGACACGTATATTAATATTTGAAGACGGCCGCAAACCGGTTGTAAATCTTGTCGAGGTTTACCTTTAAGCGGGTAAGGTCCTCCTTCACTTTGATCTTTGCAGTTCTGAGTTTCTGCTGAAGGGTGTCGTAGTACGTATCAGGTGCTGCGAGGAACTCCATCCCTCGGGCACGCAGATTCACAATCTGTTTGAAAAAGTGAGCCTGTGAACGTGTCTTCACTTGCAGTGCTTGGGGAACAATGCGGTTTAGAGGAGAAACACTCACAGCTTGAATGATGTTTGACGTGTTGAGGGCGATGTGCTGCACCCCTGGTCCTCCGTTATAGTCCACATATTCCTATGTAAAGACAAAACACAATGTTTACCTGCAGGGTTGCTTTTTGTCATTTTGCTGGATTTCCCATAGTGGGTCCCTGAAAACAACTTTAGAGACCAAACCACTATGACCTGCAAAATAACTAAGGTGTTCTCAAAGGTCCCACCTGGATTTGAGATTTCTTTTTACCCATCGCAGGTTCATTGATGGGCATCTTGATGGTCTCTTCGTAGTTTGTTACCACTATGGACCTCAGTGCACTGTACTGTGTGTGGATCTGCTTGTCATCTATGGACCAGAACCGATGGAACAACAAACACTTCTGATACCTACAAGTTGTGAACACAAACACGAAAGCTGCTGATAAAAAAAAATAAATAAATAAAATTGTTTCCACTCTGATTAGGGGACTGCAGCAGTAAACATCTGTGCTCACCACTAGAGGGAAGTCTGACCTGCACAATAAGTTCTGAGCTAAGACCTTTCTCTTAGGACCTTCTCAGTAAGCTGCTGAGAAACTTTCCTCAACAAAAAGAGAGGATGCTTCAGCTAAGAAAGTAGGCAAGGTTAACCCTTGATGCTATGGAGGAGGTCTGTGCCTGGTAAGATATGAAGAAGATAGAGTGGTCAGAGGAGGATGACATGTTTGTTGCAAGGTACTCAAATGTTTCACCTCAGGAAGCTCTGGTGGATGACTGCTGCCTGCATATTTTATAGCTCTGTGAACAGAATCAAAAACCCCTCACTTTTTACTTGGCCATCCCAAATAGCAGCACAGCAGATTCTGGTGCATTTATGTCTTAAAAAGACTGACAGGTGATACTCTGATTGGTTTATTTCATGTTACACTCAAAACACACCCTGACCAATGAAGTGATGAGACCCCTGTGAGCCCTGCGGCTTACTCTATTTACACTCCATGTAAATAGCAAAGTAGAATTTGTACTTTAGACCAGTGATTCTCAACCGGGGTGCCGTGATCATCAGGGGTGCCGTGGGCAATTATCAAATATCACCATTATCGGGTGTATGTGCTGTATAGTGTGGCAGATGGTGTAAGAGCCTCTACTGGTGGTTGGCTCTCACTGCGGTATTGTATCACTTCCTGTTCCGGAGCACAGCGGTGTTTTTCTGTATCTGTTAGCTGTTTAATCTGCGCAGTTAGATTGATCTAGTTATCTAGATTACGATTTGTTTCCCAGTGTAATCTTCACGTGCCTTAACTAAAGCACTCCTTCTGCTGAATCACCTCTAAATTATTTACACATTATTCACTTTGCGTGTTTTTAAGAATCCGCTAGCTTAGCGCAGCTACTAGCTCTTAGCCGATTTAGCATGGCGGCTTCTCCTGTCTCTCCCGCACTTTTCTGCTCTGGGTGTGAAATGTTTAGTTATTCCTCGGCCTCCTTTAGCAGTAACGGTACTTGTAATAAGTGTAGCTTATTCATAGCTTTGGAGGCCAGGCTGGGCGAATTGGAGACTCGGCTCCGCACCGTGGAAAATTCTACAGCTAGCCAGGCCCCTGTAGTCGGTGCGGACCAAGGTAGCTTAGCCGCCGTTAGTTCCCCTCCAGCGGATCCCGAGCAGCCGGGAAAGCAGGCCGACTGGGTGACTGTGAGGAGGAAGCGTAGTTCTAAACAGAAGCCCCGTGTACACCGCCAACCCGTTCACATTTCTAACCGTTTTTCCCCACTCGGCGACACACCCGCCGAGGATCAAACTCTGGTTATTGCCGACTCTGTTTTGAGAAATGTGAAGTTAGCGACACCAGCAACCATAGTCAATTGTCTTCCGGGGGCCAGAGCAGGCGACATTGAAGGAAATTTGAAACTGCTGGCTAAGGCTAAGTGTAAATTTGGTAAGATTGTAATTCACGTTGGCAGTAATGACACCCGGTTACGCCAATCGGAGGTCACTAAAATTAACATTGAATCGGTGTGTAACTTTGCAAAAACAATGTCGGACTCTGTAGTTTTCTCTGGGCCCCTCCCCAATTGGACCGGGAGTGACATGTTTAGCCGCATGTTCTCCTTGAATTGCTGGCTGTCTGAGTGGTGTCCAAAAAATGAGGTGGGCTTCATAGATAATTGGAAAAGCTTCTGGGGAAAACCTGGTCTTGTTAGGAGAGACGGCATCCATCCCACTTTGGATGGAGCAGCTCTCATTTCTAGAAATCTGGCCAATTTTCTTAAATCCTCCAAACCGTGACTATCCAGGGTTGGGACCAGGAAGCAGAGTTGTAGTCTTACACACCTCTCTGCAGCTTCTCTCCCCCTGCCATCCCCTCATTACCCCATCCCCGTAGAGACGGTGTCTGCTCCCAGACCACCAATAACCAGCAAAAATCTATTTGAGCATAAAAATTCAAAAAGAAAAAATAATATAGCACCTTCAACTTTTCAGCACTGTAGCCAGGCTGACAAAGAGTCAGAGCTCTATTGAGCTGAGTATTCCATTAACTTTAACTAGTAATGACTTCATGACTTTCTTTGCTAACAAAATTTTAACTATTAGAGAAAAAATTACTCATAACCATCCCAAAGACGTATCGTTATCTTTGGCTGCTTTCAGTGATGCCGGTATTTGGTTAGACTCTTTCTCTCCGATTGTTCTGTCTGAGTTATTTTCATTAGTTACTTCATCCAAACCATCAACATGTTTATTAGACCCCATTCCTACCAGGCTGCTCAAGGAAGCCCTACCATTATTTAATGCTTCGATCTTAAATATGATCAATCTATCTTTGTTAGTTGGTTATGTACCACAGGCTTTTAAGGTGGCAGTAATTAAACCATTACTTAAAAAGCCATCACTTGACCCAGCTATCTTAGCTAATTATAGGCCAATCTCCAACCTTCCTTTTCTCTCAAAAATTCTTGAAAGGGTAGTTGTAAAACAGCTAACTGATCATCTGCAGAGGAATGGTCTATTTGAAGAGTTTCAGTCAGGTTTTAGAATTCATCATAGTACAGAAACAGCATTAGTGAAGGTTACAAATGATCTTCTTATGGCCTCGGACAGTGGACTCATCTCTGTGCTTGTTCTGTTAGACCTCAGTGCTGCTTTTGATACTGTTGACCATAAAATTTTATTACAGAGATTAGAGCATGCCATAGGTATTAAAGGCACTGCGCTGCGGTGGTTTGAATCATATTTGTCTAATAGATTACAATTTGTTCATGTAAATGGGGAATCTTCTTCACAGACTAAAGTTAATTATGGAGTTCCACAAGGTTCTGTGCTAGGACCAATTTTATTCACTTTATACATGCTTCCCTTAGGCAGTATTATTAGACGGTATTGCTTAAATTTTCATTGTTACGCAGATGATACCCAGCTTTATCTATCCATGAAGCCAGAGGACACACACCAATTAGCTAAACTGCAGGATTGTCTTACAGACATAAAGACATGGATGACCTCTAATTTCCTGCTTTTAAACTCAGATAAAACTGAAGTTATTGTACTTGGCCCCACAAATCTTAGAAACATGGTGTCTAACCAGATCCTTACTGTGGATGGCATTACCCTGACCTCTAGTAATACTGTGAGAAATCTTGGAGTCATTTTTGATCAGGATATGTCATTCAAAGCGCATATTAAACAAATATGTAGGACTGCTTTTTTGCATTTACGCAATATCTCTAAAATCAGAAAGGTCTTGTCTCAGAGTGATGCTGAAAAACTAATTCATGCATTTATTTCCTCTAGGCTGGACTATTGTAATTCATTATTATCAGGTTGTCCTAAAAGTTCCCTAAAAAGCCTTCAGTTAATTCAAAATGCTGCAGCTAGAGTACTAACCGGGACTAGAAGGAGAGAGCATATCTCACCCATATTGGCCTCTCTTCATTGGCTTCCTGTTAATTCTAGAATAGAATTTAAAATTCTTCTTCTTACTTATAAGGTTTTGAATAATCAGGTCCCATCTTATCTTAGGGACCTCGTAGTACCATATCACCCCAATAGAGCGCTTCGCTCTCAGACTGCAGGCTTACTTGTAGTTCCTAGGGTTTGTAAGAGTAGAATGGGAGGCAGAGCCTTCAGCTTTCAGGCTCCTCTCCTGTGGAACCAGCTCCCAATTCAGATCAGGGAGACAGACACCCTCTCTACTTTTAAGATTAGGCTTAAAACTTTCCTTTTGCTAAAGCTTATAGTTAGGGCTGGATCAGGTGACCCTGAACCATCCCTTAGTTATGCTGCTATAGACTTAGACTGCTGGGGGGTTCCCATGATGCACTGTTTCAAGACTGCCCCTCCCTGAGCCTGGTTCTGCTGGAGGTTTCTTCCTGTTAAAAGGGAGTTTTTCCTTCCCACTGTAGCCAAGTGCTTGCTCACAGGGGGTCGTTTTGACCGTTGGGGTTTTACATAATTATTGTATGGCCTTGCCTTACAATATAAGGTGCCTTGGGGCAACTGTTTGTTGTGATTTGGCGCTATATAAAAAAAAATTGATTGAAAATTGATTGAAAGTGCGCAGTAGCGCTGAGCCGTGTGCTGACAAGGAGGCGTGATCGCCATTTTAATTCCGGGCAAGTTAGTGATTTGTGTGCATAGAAGTTCACTTAGTCTCGTCAAGAAACAGGTGGATTATGCCGGAAAGCTGCGCATGTTGGCAAAGTCACAAACGGAGGAACAAGGGAGACAATATTTCCTTCCATAAGTAAGTGGTTTTGGTTATTGTTGTCACTTTGTCCGTGATATTTGGATGATAAACAGCTGTATGTCTCCTGCCGTACCTGTGTCGCCCGATGACACGGATCATTATTTTCACTTATGTCTAGTTGATATTTTCCACTGCTAGACCAATGTCTAGTTAAAATTCTTGTCGTTAGTGACTAAAAATTGTTCGACAAGACTGGGGAGTTTTTTTTTTTTTGTTTTTTTTTTGCACCTTAAAATAATTAGATTAATGACCCGCGCTGTGCTGCCACACACACAGAGATGTGCACACACACACCGCTGACTTCATGAATGAAACTCGGTCAATAAAGGATAATTGTGTAAAAATATAATATATATAAAAGTATTGTAATTGTTGTGTGTGGGCCGCTGAAGAGGAGGTACTGCTGGCCCATCACCACCAGAGGGCGCCCTGCCTGGAGTGCGGGCTCCAGGCACCAGAGGGCGCCGCCGCCTGATGAGAGCAGCCAGGGTGACAGCTGTCACCCATTACTGGACACAGCTGACTTCACTCAGTACGGAGGTATATCAGCAGGACAGCGTCTCCACCTCAGTGCCGAGATATCACCTTGAGTTTAAGGTAATCACCTCTGCAACATATATCTGTGTGACGACACTTTATAAACTTTTCAGGACAGCGGAAGGCCAAGTGTTCAGATAAGTACTCACCTTTCCTGCTTCAGTGTGACAAGAGGTGGAGGCGGCTTTGCCCCTCTCATCTACCGGGTGCGGTCGCATCCCAACCTGTGTGTTTGTGTTCTTTCCCGCCAGCAGTACCGGATCCGACGAGCGGAGGCAGTGGCCACCTGGGAATTCGGGACTTGGCGGTTCCAGTACTTCTGGGTTTCGGTGGCAGAGGAGATCTGGGTGGTTCCGGTTCAACTAGGACGGACGTCTCCTACCTTCGGGCCTGCCCACAAGACACCAGCAGATTTCGGCTTACACCTCCAAATTGCTAATTGTTGTATCAGTTGTGCTATTTCACAACAGTAAAACTTGTTCTTACTTTTCTCCATTGTCCGTTCATTGCGCCCCCTGTTGTGGGTCCGTGTACCTACACTTTCACAACAGGATATCTCGGCCAGCGTCATGGATCCCGAGGGGCGTCAACCGGCTGTTGAACGGCCACTGGAAGACCAAGACGTGGCGGAGGCTTCGGGAGGGGTAATCGGTGAGTTGCAGCGGATCCTCACCGCTTTCACCTCTCGGATCGATTTAATGACCAAGCAACACGTTCTCCTAAACCGCAGGGTGGAGGCTCTCGCCGCACAAGTGGAGGCACGCCCTTCGGGCGCCGCTGCGGCTCTCCCTCCCGAGGACCCTGCGCGCGAAAGTAACGTTCCACTGGTCGTTCAACGGTCCCTCCCTCCGTCCCCAGAAGCATACATAAGCCCTCCAGAACCGTACGGAGGCTGTGTGGAGACGTGCGCGGACTTTCTTATGCAGTGTTCGCTCGTCTTCGCTCAGCGTCCCGTGATGTACGCGACGGATGCTAGCAAAGTAGCTTATGTGATAAACCTGCTTCGCGGGGAGGCACGCGCTTGGGCTACAGCGCTCTGGGAGCAGAACTCTCGGCTCCTTCATACTTACGATGGGTTTGTACGGGAGCTCAGAACGGTGTTCGATCATCCCAACAGAGGAGAGTCCGCTTCAACCGCACTACTGTCCATGCGACAGGGACGTCGGAGCGCAGCTGCCTATGCTTTCGCCTTTCGCATCGCGGCGGCGAGATCCGGCTGGAATAGCACTGCCCTCCGCGCTGCCTTTATAAACGGACTGTCTCTGGTCCTAAAAGAGCACCTGGTGGTTAAGGACGAACCGCGAGATTTAGATGGGCTCATTGATCTAGTCATACGACTCGACAACCGGTTAGAAGAACGCCGTCGGGAACGAGGCGAAGGGCGTGGCCAGGCACGCGTCGTCCCTCTCCCTTCCGGGTCCGATCGAGCTCCGCCCTCCCCACGCTCCTCTGTTCCTGCGCTCCGTGCGCTTACGGCTCCCCCTGCTGACGAAGCTATGGACACGAGCAGGGCAACAATTAGGGCACCTGGAGCACAAAGGAGGCGGGCCCACGGAGCTTGTTATGTTTGTGGCTCGAGTGAGCATATGGCAAACGACTGCCCCGAGCGGTTAAACTCCAACGCCCGCCCTTAGAGACTGGGCCAGGGGTGGGCCAAAACATTCACGTGGGACACACCCACATTGCTACACGACTCCCAGTCACAATCCTGTATGAGGATTCAACCCTGAAGGCCCCAGCACTGGTGGACACGGGCTCTGAGGGGAATCTGCTTGACAGCAGATGGGCCAGGGAGATAGGGCTCCCTCTGGTGGCTCTTACCTCGCCTGTGCAGGTTCGAGCACTAGATGGCTCCCTACTCCCACCAATCACGCATAAGACACTTCCAGTAACTCTGGTGGTGTCAGGTAACCACCGGGAGGTGATCGAGTTCTTCGTGACTCAGGCCACCTCCCGTGTGGTTTTAGGGTTTCCATGGATGCTTAAGCACAATCCCCGGATTGATTGGCCGTCCGGGGTAGTGGTGCAGTGGAGCGAAACCTGCCATCGGGAGTGTCTCGGTTCCTCGGTTCCTCCCGGCTCCCAAGCTAAGGAGGAGGTCCGAGTCCCGCCCAATCTGAAGGCGGTGCCAGCGGAGTACCATGACCTCGCTGACGTGTTCAGCAAGGATCTGGCTCTCACGCTTCCTCCCCACCGCCCGTACGATTGTGCCATTGATTTGGTTCCAGGCAGTGAGTTCCCGTCCAGTAGGCTGTACAACCTCTCACGGCCGGAACGCGAATCAATGGAGACCTACATCCGGGACTCGTTAGCCGCTGGGTTGATCCGGAATTCCACCTCACCGATGGGCGCAGGTTTCTTTTTTGTGGGTAAAAAAGATGGCGGACTTCGTCCATGCATTGATTACAGGGGGTTGAACGAGATCACGGTCCGCAACCGATACCCGTTGCCCTTGTTGGAGTCAGTGTTCACCCCCTTGCATGGAGCCAAGATTTTCACCAAGCTGGATCTTAGGAATGCGTATCATTTGGTTCGGATTCGGAAGGGAGACGAATGGAAGACAGCATTTAACACCCCCTTAGGTCATTTTGAGTACCTGGTCATGCCGTTCGGTCTCACTAATGCTCCCGCGACCTTCCAAGCGTTGGTAAACGATGTCTTGCGGGACTTCCTGCACCGGTTCGTCTTCGTATATCTAGACGATATACTCATCTTTTCCCCGGATCCTGAGACTCATGTCCGGCATGTCCGTCAGGTCCTGCAGCGGTTGTTGGAGAACCGTCTGTTTGTGAAGGGCGAGAAGTGTGAGTTCCACCGCACTTCTTTGTCCTTCCTGGGGTTTATCATCTCCTCTAACTCCGTCGCCCCGGATCCGGCCAAGGTTGCGGCGGTGAGAGATTGGCCCCAACCCACAAGCCGTAGGAAGCTGCAACAGTTCCTCGGCTTTGCTAATTTCTATAGGAGGTTCATTAAGGGCTACAGTCAGGTAGTTAGCCCCCTGACAGCCCTGACCTCTCCAAAAGTTCCCTTCACCTGGTCGGACCGGTGCGAGGCCGCGTTCAAGGAGTTGAAACGGCGCTTCTCGTCTGCACCAGTTCTGGTGCAGCCCGATCCTAGCCGCCAGTTAGTGGTTGAAGTGGATGCCTCGGACTCAGGGATAGGAGCGGTGCTCTCCCAGAGCGGGAAGACCGATAAGGTCCTTCACCCGTGTGCCTATTTCTCTCGCAGGTTGATCCCCGCTGAACGGAATTATGACGTCGGCAATCGGGAACTCCTTGCTGTGAAAGAGGCCCTCGAAGAGTGGAGACATCTGTTGGAGGGAACAGCCGTGCCATTCACGGTTTTCACTGACCATCGGAACCTGGAGTACATCAGGACCGCTAAGCGTCTGAACCCCAGGCAAGCCCGCTGGTCACTGTTCTTTGGCCGTTTTGACTTCCGGATTACCTACCGCCCCGGGACCAAGAATCAAAGATCGGACGCATTGTCCCGGGTGCACGAGGATGAAGTCAAAACGGAACCGTCGGATCCCCGGATCCCATCATCCCGGAGTCCGCTATCGTGGCCGCCCTCACCTGGGACGTGGAGAAGACCGTCCGGGAGGCCCTGACCCGTGTCCCGGACCCCGGAAACGGACCAAAGGACAAACTATACGTCCCACCAGAGGCTAGGGCTGCAGTCCTGGACTTCTGTCACGGTTCTAAGCTCTCCTGTCACCCAGGGGTGCGAAGGACCGTGACAGTCGTCCGGCAACGCTTCTGGTGGGCATCCCTGGAGGCCGACGTCCGGGACTACATCCAGGCCTGTACCACCTGCGCCAGGGGCAAGGCTGACCACAAGAAGACCTCAGGGCAGCTACAGCCACTGCCCGTGCCTCATCGCCCCTGGTCCCATATCGGCCTGGACTTCGTCACGGGTCTCCCGCCGTCCCAGGGAAACACCGTCGTCTTCACGATAGTGGACCGTTTCTCCAAGGCGGCCCACTTCGTGGCCCTCCCGAAGCTTCCAACGGCCCAGGAGACAGCGGACCTCCTGGTCCACCACGTCGTCCGTCTGCATGGCATCCCATCAGACATCGTCTCCGATCGCGGTCCCCAGTTCACCTCACACGTCTGGAGGAGTTTTTGCCGGGAACTGGGGGCCACGGTCAGCCTCTCGTCTGGGTATCACCCCCAGACCAACGGGCAAGCAGAGCGGGCGAATCAGGAATTGGAGCAGACACTACGCTGTGTGACAGCCACGCACCTGACGGCCTGGAGTACCTACCTGGCCTGGATCGAGTACGCTCACAACAGCCAAGTGTCATCTGCCACCGGCCTCTCCCCGTTTGAGGTGTGCTTGGGGTATCAGCCCCCCTTGTTTCCGGTGGTCGAGGGAGAGGTCGGTGTGCCCTCGGTCCAGGCCCACCTACGGAGGTGCCGTCGGGTGTGGCGTGCCGCCCGCTCTGCCTTGTTGAAGGCCCGGACGAGGGCGAAAACACATGCAGACCGGCGGCGGGCCCCGGCTCCCACGTATCGTCCTGGGCAGGAAGTGTGGTTGTCCACCAAGGACATTCCCCTTCAAGTGGACTCCCCCAAGCTCCAAGAACGATACATCGGTCCCTTCAAAATCCGCAAAATCATCAATCCCGCCGCAGTGAGGCTTCAGCTGCCGGCCTCGCTGCGGATTCACCCAGTGTTCCATGTCTCCCGGGTAAAGCCCCATCACACCTCACCCCTCTGCACCCCGGGTCCGGCACCACCTCCTGCCCGGATCATCGACGGGGAACCGGCTTGGACCGTGCGTCGGCTCCTCGATGTCCGTCGAATGGGCCGGGGTCTTCAGTACCTGGTGGACTGGGAGGGGTACGGCCCCGAGGAACGCTCCTGGGTGAAGAGGAGCTTCATCCTGGACCCGGCCCTCCTGGCCGACTTTTACCGTCGCCATCCGGAGAAGCCCGGTCGTGCGCCAGGAGGCGCCCGTTGAGGGGGGGGGTCCTGTTGTGTGTGGGCCGCTGAAGAGGAGGTACTGCTGGCCCATCACCATCAGAGGGCGCCCTGCCTGGAGTGCGGGCTCCAGGCACCAGAGGGCGCCGCCGCCTGATGAGAGCAGCCAGGGTGACAGCTGTCACCCATTACTGGACACAGCTGACTTCACTCAGTACGGAGGTATATCAGCAGGACAGCGTCTCCACCTCAGTGCCGAGATATCACCTTGAGTTTAAGGTAATCACCTCTGCAACATATATCTGTGTGACGACACTTTATAAACTTTTCAGGACAGCGGAAGGCCAAGTGTTCAGATAAGTACTCACCTTTCCTGCTTCAGTGTGACAAGAGGTGGAGGCGGCTTTGCCCCTCTCATCTACCGGGTGCGGTCGCATCCCAACCTGTGTGTTTGTGTTCTTTCCCGCCAGCAGTACCGGATCCGACGAGCGGAGGCAGTGGCCACCTGGGAATTCGGGACTTGGCGGTTCCAGTACTTCTGGGTTTCGGTGGCAGAGGAGATCTGGGTGGTTCCGGTTCAACTAGGACGGACGTCTCCTACCTTCGGGCCTGCCCACAAGACACCAGCAGATTTCGGCTTACACCTCCAAATTGCTAATTGTTGTATCAGTTGTGCTATTTTCACAACAGTAAAACTTGTTCTTACTTTTCTCCATTGTCCGTTCATTGCGCCCCCTGTTGTGGGTCCGTGTACCTACACTTTCACAACAGTAATGGTTTTAGGAGCCGCGCTGCGTTGAACAGCAGCTGCAGCTCAGCCGAGCAGCGCAGCTTAACAGCACAGATCCGTGTAACTTTCAACACTAATATTTGAGAATGTGTGTGTGTCAGAGTAAGTTTAATACTTTCCTGACATAATTTAATGGAATTTCATTTTACTGGCTCGATATCCAGGACAAAATGGCATTTTAACACGTATTTTGCGAGCATTTTTCTGAGTGTGTTCAGTCGCGGATCTCCATTGAAAATGCATTAACATCCGGGGACTTCATCAATATTTTGCCCGGTTAGGAGGCGTCATGTCTCTGTTCATGAAGGGACATTTTCGTTTAGTGTGCAGCATTGGGACTGCGCTCTCTAGTTCTTATATACAGCTCCATGACTATAGTATACTATGTTATGTCATATCTGTACCGCACGTGTTGCTAACGTGCTAACGCACCGTGTAGAGACAGTCGAGTTAGTGGTGCGTGACACGTGACACATGACAGTGGTGTGCCGCAGGATTTTGTAAATATAAAAAGGGTGCCGCGGCTCAAAAAAGGTTGAAAATCACTGCTTTAGACCGTGTGCTACAGTTAATCAAGATAGGGCCCTTAAAGTTATTTATACCATGGTCAGTGAGAATTCCATGTCTAACTGGCAACTGCATTATTTTTGTGTATACACACACATAGTTCTGCGATTTAAGTCACTGTAATATCACTCTGCTCTGGCCGTCACCATAGCAACACACAAATCATTTGGCGCAGATCAGCTGTGTTTTGACAGGTGACTGACAGAAACGCGATTTCCAAGTGAATTTTAATATTTTTGGCCAAAATAAAACATTTGAGGAATGGGAAGAGGAGGAGAGCCAACGAGAAGAACAGCAAAAGCAACGGCATAAAGATTTAACATCGGACGAACTGGACAAGACTGAAGACAGGAAAGAAGAGAACGGTTGTCAAGGATGAAAATATCTTGAGACTGGCATAAAATAGTCCCAAATACTTACGCATTTTATCACGTTCTGTTAACTTAAATAAATATTTGTGTGTTAGCTCACTGTGTGGGACCATGGTATAAGCGGATTACACAACTCGAAGCCGTGCATTATACGGTTTGAATGCACTTTGCGGAGTAACACCACTCCACTTTGCATTGTTGTGTTTTAGACTTCGTGTTGTGCATTCAAACCGTATAATGCACGGCTTCTCGTTGTTTAATCCTAACTTATGTCACAGTGGAGTGACCTTTACAGGAGTGTTTACTCGCCCTTTGGCCTCCATGTGTGTGCGTACGTGCGCTCACCAGTCTGAAACTGGCACCATTTGGTCATCTGGCTGGTTTCCCACAATGTGATCAATGAAGTTCAAACCTGCTGGTGGCCTGCAAAGAAAAAAGAAAAAAAGCATTTCCTTGGTATTTTCCCACCACAGTTCAATCAATCAATCAATCAATTTTTTTATATAGCGCCAAATCACAACAAACAGTTGCCCCAAGGCGCTTTATATTGTAAGGCAAGGCCATACAATAATTATGTAAAACCCCAACGGTCAAAACGACCCCCTGTGAGCAAGCACTTGGCTACAGTGGGAAGGAAAAACTCCCTTTTAACAGGAAGAAACCTCCATCAGAACCAGGCTCAGGGAGGGGCAGTCTTCTGCTGGGACTGGTTGGGGCTGAGGGAGAGAACCAGGAAAAAGACATGCTGTGGAGGGGAGCAGAGATCGATCACTAATGATTAAATGCAGAGTGGTGCATACAGAGCAAAAAGAGAAAGAAACAGTGCATCATGGGAACCCCCCAGCAGTCTACGTCTATAGCAGCATAACTAAGGGATGGTTCAGGGTCACCTGATCCAGCCCTAACTATAAGCTTTAGCAAAAAGGAAAGTTTTAAGCCTAATCTTAAAAGTAGAGAGGGTGTCTGTCTCCCTGATCTGAATTGGGAGCTGGTTCCACAGGAGAGGAGCCTGAAAGCTGAAGGCTCTGCCTCCCATTCTACTCTTACAAACCCTAGGAACTACAAGTAAGCCTGCAGTCTGAGAGCGAAGCGCTCTATTGGGGTAATATGGTACTACGAGGTCCCTAAGATAAGATGGAACCTGATTATTCAAAACCTTATAAGTAAGAAGAAGAATTTTAAATTCTATTCTAGAATTAACAGGAAGCCAATGAAGAGAGGCCAATATGGGTGAGATATGCTCTCTCCTGCTAGTCCCCGTCAGTACTCTAGCTGCAGCATTTTGAATTAACTGAAGGCTTTTTAGGGAACTTTTAGGACAACCTGATAATAATGAATTACAATAGTCCAGCCTAGAGGAAATAAATGCATGAATTAGTTTTTCAGCATCACTCTGAGACAAGACCTTTCTAATTTTAGAGATATTGCGTAAATGCAAAAAAGCAGTCCTACATATTTGTTTAATATGCGCTTTGAATGACATATCCTGATCAAAAATGACTCCAAGATTTCTCACAGTATTACTAGAGGTCAGGGTAATGCCATCCAGAGTAAGGATCTGGTTAGACACCATGTTTCTAAGATTTGTGGGGCCAAGTACAATAACTTCAGTTTTATCTGAGTTTAAAAGCAGGAAATTAGAGGTCATCCATGTCTTTATGTCTGTAAGACAATCCTGCAGTTTAGCTAACAGTTAAAAGCATGTAACAAAAATAACCAGCTTCTGTATTTTTTATTTCACAAGATCTGCTCAATATGTAGTTATTGGATGTTCATTGTGAAAAGGGTGGTCTAGTGGGCTTCATATCCTCTTTTTCTTTTCAGATCGTAAAATCACTAAGGGCCCTTGGGAAAGGTCCTTAATCCCATAGTTGCTCCCGATGTGTAGTGAATGCCTTGCATGGCATATATACAACAACACTTGTCCTCTGCATTTAGCGCATCCTAATTGCAGTAAGGCACAATCCAACCACTAGCAGCAGTGGGCAGCCACAATCCGGCAACACTGCCTTGGTCAGGAGCAGAGAAAGGAGCAGACCCTGGATAAGCATGTTTTTTTGATTGTGGAAGGAAACAGAAGGAAACCCACGCAGACACTGGGAGAACATGCAGACTCCACACAGAAAGGCTGAGAAGTGATCCCACAACTGTTGTGTGGGCCGCCTGAAGAGGAGGTACTGCTGGCCCACCACCACCAGATGGCGCCCTGCCTGGAGTGCGGGCTTCAAGCACGAGAGGGCGCTGCCGCCACGGACACAGCCGGGGGTGACAGCTGTCACTCATCATCTCATGACAGCTGTCACCCATCAACACTTCATCATGCTACTCCATAAAACCCGGACGTCATCTCCACCTCGTTGCCGAGATATCATTGACCTGTGAAGGTAACAATCTCAGCCGTATAAATAACTGTGTCTAGTAAACTAATTTTTTGCAGCTGTTTTTTCCTGTGGAGTGCACTATCTGGAGATTGGTGTGACCGGCGACAGCTTCGCTTTACACCCCACCAGATAAGTGCTGTGTGACAGGAGCTGCACGAGTGTGGATGAGAGGTGGAGGTGGAATCTCCACCATTGCTGTTACTGGGTGTGCACACACCCACATCTTGTTGTTTCTGCTTCTTGCCAGCAGTACCAGATCTGACATTCGGAGACGGTGGCCACCTGGGGACTCGGGACTTGGCGGCTCCAGTATTCCCCCGGGTTCGGTGGCGGAGGAAATCGTGTGGTTCCGGTTCTTCTCAGGACAGACGTCTTCTATCCTCGAGCCTGCCCACACGTCACCCTTGTGATTGACTGATTGCAAAATTTCACATTCCTCTGTATTGTGGTTGTGCTCATTCACAACAGTAAAGTGTTCATATTCGACTCTTTCATTGTCCGTTCATTTACGCCCCCTGTTGTGGGTCCGTGTCACTACACTTTCCCAACAACAACTCAGCCACCATGCCACCCTATAAATGCAGTCCAAAGTTAGAGATCTCAGAGTAACATTCACACTATTCAAGAATGTTTTATTTTCAAAGATTTTGACAGTAAAACACAAGAGGCAGATAATGAGTTCCACAAACTTTGGGAGTTACCTGCAAAACAAACCACAACACAGACAATTAAAGCAGCTAAATGGAACAGATTTTTGGTGGGATACTTTCTGAAAATGTTGTGCAGTTTTGAGTTTGTATGAATGCATACAAATGCAAAAATGATATGAGCTGGGAAATGAGCTACTGGAACAAAGCATACATGGACAAGAACTAACAACATGGAACTGATGGCATGCCACCATGACAGCAGACCCAATGAGAGAGGTTACATGCAACACATGTAGGAACTGTGGATGAACAGAAGACCAACCTCCACGCTGACCAAGAAGCACCTGGTAGCTCAGTGTTCTAACGTCAATAGAAGGAAGTTACTTTTGTAACTAGAGATCCAGAGGTTACAGCAGCACGGTACTGAACAGTGTGAATGCAAGGAGCAAAGCCTGGTAGGAGAGTGTAGTGTTAAGGAAGCAGATGATACCCAAATACCTCCTATGATAGATGCATCTACTGAGCTGAGGATGAAAATTGTGACCAGACTAAAAAAGACGGAAACACGACCAAGAGTATGACTCCCCGTACACAGCCGGGGAGTCTGGCACTATACAAGGCTAACAGTGCACTGATAACCTTCATCAACTGTGGCAGATGTCACTGGAGGCCAACTCCAGCTGTATGCCAAGAGTGAGCAAGACATTGACTCACTGATCCACCTCACCAGGATCTACAGTGAGGATATCGGGGATGTCATTCAGATTGGATAAGTGTGGCCAAATGGTGGCAAAGAGAGGGAAGGTTCTCGGAGGGGGTGGAGTTGCCAGAAGGCAGGATAGGGGACCATACAGGACAACTACATGTACCTGGGAATCCCACAAGCCAATGGGAACCATGATGAAGATGCAAGAAGGTCAGCCACAGTCAAATACCTCCAGAACGTGAGACAGGTGCTGAGAAGCCAACTCAGTGGTATGAATAAGATCCGAGCCATTAATACATACGCCTTACCAGTCATCAGATACCCAGAAGGGATAATAATTTGGCCACAAGAAGAGATAGATGCCACTGATGTTAAGACATGAAAAATCCTCACAACGCACGGAGGTTTCCACCCAAAGCCCAGCAACCCTGAGGCTCTATGAGCAACGGAAGGAGGGAGGGTGAGGATTAGTGTGTGTCAGAGCCACAATCCAGAATGAGACGAGCATCCGTGAATACATCAGAAAGACAGCCCTCCTGAGATCAACTGCTATAAGAATGCCTCAGACAGCTGAAGACAGATGTGATAAGGAATAGGAGGAGGGGATATCATGGAAGACCAAGTCCCTCCATAGAATGTACCATCGACAGATAGAGGAAGTGGCTGACAGCAAGAAGACCTACCAGTGGCTACAAAGGGCCAGCCTAAAGGACAGCAAAGAGGCTCTGATCATGGCAGCACAAGAACAAGCCCTAAACACCAGATTCATAGAGGCA
>NC_047111.1:6375841-6470841 GCF_902500255.1 Thalassophryne amazonica
TGATGTGGAAGCAAACCGGAAGTGACGTCACCGCGGCAGGGTCCTCATGGCGGATGAAACGGATGGCATAACACAGCACCCACATTCAAAATGCCAGCACCCATGTATTCTAGGGATCCTCATGGTGGATGACTCGGATGGCCCAGTTGGATTTTTTTTTCACCTGAACATCGAGTGAGGCTGATAATTTTGTACAAAAGCAACATCCATGAAAGGCTGAGTCTTTGAGGAGCAAAGATGGGCAGAGGATTTTCATTTGTCAACAAATGTTTGAGAAAATTATAGAAACGCTTCCAAACAATGTTCTTCTGAGAATGATTGGAAGGGATCTACATATTTCTCCCTCTGCACTGCATAATACGAGGTCTGTTAGAAAAGTATCGGACCTTTTTATTTTTTTGCAATAACCTTATGGATTTGAATCATGTGACTGCATCAGCCAAGCTTGAACCTTCGTGCGCATGCGTGAGTTCTTTCACGCCTGTCGGTTGCGTCATTTGCCTGTGAGCAGGCTTTGAGTGAGCACTGGTCCACCCTCTCGTCGGTTTTTTTATTGCGAATAAATGTCGGATTTTCATTGTGAGGAAAATGTCTGAACGGCTGGAGCTTTGCTGCATCAAATTTTTCCAGAAACTGTGAGAGACAGCCAGGTGGACACCATTCGGAAAATTCAGATGGCTTTCAGGGATGATTTTATGGGCATCACACAAATTAAGGAGTGGTACAGCCGGTTTAAAGACAGCACACAATGGCGGAGGGCACACCGCGCGAATCCGCGCCATTCGCGCATGGAGCCGTGAATGGCGCGGAACGAAAGCACCTCCGTGTTTGTCTCACAGGACATGTTGTGACATGCCCAGCTCTTCGACAATTTCTCAGATACTCACTCGACTGAAAAGCCACCCAAAGCCGTCTGAATCTTCTGAATGGTGGAAGAGCTGGGCATGTCCCGTGAGACTTCCAACACGGAGGTGCTTTTTGTTCTGCGCCATTCTCCGTCCTGACGCGCGAATTCCGCCGCACGTCTTTCATTACAAAATCTCCTGTAACAGTGAAATGTGCCGAAAAAGTGCTATGTCCACCTTTCTTGCCATTTCTCTGGTAGTCAGATGACGTCCCGGATCAACACAGCCTTCAGTTTGGAAATGATCTGGTCATTTCAGCCTGTCGATGGCCGCTCAAAGCGCGGCGCGCCCTCAGCTGCTGTGGGCTGTCTTTAATCCGGTTGTAATGCTCCTTAATCTATGTGATGCCCATAAGATCTTCACTGAAAGCCATCTGAATTTTCCAAATGGTGTCCACCTGGCTGTCTCTCACAGTTTCTGAAAAAATTTTGGTGCAGCAAAGCGGCAGTCGCTCAGCCATTTTTCTGACAATGAAAATCCGCCGAGGGGGCTGGACCACTCCTCCCACAAAGCGTGCTCACAGGCGAATGACGCAACCGACAGGTGTGAAAAAACTCATGCATCAATCAATCAATCAATTTTTTTTTATATAGCACCAAATCACAACAAACAGTTGCCCCAAGGCGCTTTATATTGTAAGGCAAGGCCATACAATAATTATGTAAAACCCCAACGGTCAAAACGACCCCCTGTGAGCAAGCACTTGGCTACAGTGGGAAGGAAAAACTCCCTTTTAACAGGAAGAAACCTCCAGCAGAACCAGGCTCAGGGAGGGGCAGTCTTCTGCTGGGACTGGTTGGGGCTGAGGGAGAGAACCAGGAAAAAGACATGCTGTGGAGGGGAGCAGAGATCAATCACTAATGATTAAATGCAGAGTGGTGCATACAGAGCAAAAAGAGAAAGAAACACTGCATCATGGGAACCCCCCAGCAGTCTACGTCTATAGCAGCATAACTAAGGGATGGTTCAGGGTCACCTGATCCAGCCCTAACTATAAGCTTTAGCAAAAAGGAAAGTTTTAAGCCTAATCTTAAAAGTAGAGAGGGTGTCTGTCTCCCTGATCTGAATTGGGAGCTGGTTCCACAGGAGAGGAGCCTGAAAGCTGAAGGCTCTGCCTCCCATTCTACTCTTACAAACCCTAGGAACTACAAGTAAGCCTGCAGTCTGAGAGCGAAGCGCTCTATTGGGGTGATATGGTACTACGAGGTCCCTAAGATAAGATGGGACCTGATTATTAAAAACCTTATAAGTAAGAAGAAGAATTTTAAATTCTGTTCTAGAATTAACAGGAAGCCAGTGAAGAGAGGCCAATATGGGTGAGATATGCTCTCTCCTTCTAGTCCCCGTCAGTACTCTAGCTGCAGCATTTTGAATTAACTGAAGGCTTTTCAGGGAACTTTTAGGACAACCTGATAATAATGAATTACAATAGTCCAGCCTAGAGGAAATAAATGCATGAATTAGTTTTTCAGCATCACTCTGAGACAAGACCTTTCTAATTTTAGAGATGTTGCGTAAATGCAAAAAAGCAGTCCTACATATTTGTTTAATATGTGCATTGAATGACATATCCTGATCAAAAATGACTCCAAGATTTCTCACAGTATTACTAGAGGTCAGGGTAATGCCATCCAGAGTAAGGATCTGGTTAGACACCATGTTTCTAAGATTTGTGGGGCCAAGTACAATAACTTCAGTTTTATCTGAGTTTAAAAGCAGGAAATTAGAGGTCATCCATGTCTTTATGTCTGTAAGACAATCCTGCAGTTTAGCTAATTGGTGTGTGTCCTCTGGCTTCATGGATAGACAAAGCTGGGTATCATCTGCGTAACAATGAAAATTTAAGCAATACCGTCTAATAATACTGCCTAAGGGAAGCATGTATAAAGTGAATAAAATTGGTCCTAGCACAGAACCTTGTGGAACTCCATAATTAACTTTAGTCTGTGAAGAAGATTCCCCATTTACATGAACAAATTGTAATCTATTAGATAAATATGATTCAAACCACCGCAGCGCAGTGCCTTTAATACCTATGGCATGCTCTAATCACAGACTAAGGTTATTTTAAATTTTAACTATTAGAGAAAAAATTACTCATAACCATCCCAAAGACGTATCGTTATCTTTGGCTGCTTTCAGTGATGCCGGTATTTGGTTAGACTCTTTCTCTCCGATTGTTCTGTCTGAGTTATTTTCATTAGTTACTTCATCCAAACCATCAACATGTTTATTAGACCCCATTCCTACCAGGCTGCTCAAGGAAGCCCTACCATTATTTAATGCTTCGATCTTTAATATGATCAATCTATCTTTGTTAATTGGCTATGTACCACAGGCTTTTAAGGTGGCAGTAATTAAACCATTACTTAAAAAGCCATCACTTGACCCAGCTATCTTAGCTAATTATAGGCCAATCTCCAACCTTCCTTTTCTCTCAAAAATTCTTGAAAGGGTAGTTGTAAAACAGCTAACTGATCATCTGCAGAGGAATGGTCTATTTGAAGAGTTTCAGTCAGGTTTTAGAATTCATCATAGTACAGAAACAGCATTAGTGAAGGTTACAAATGATCTTCTTATGGCCTCGGACAGTGGACTCATCTCTGTGCTTGTTCTGTTAGACCTCAGTGCTGCTTTTGATACTGTTGACCATAAAATTTTATTACAGAGATTAGAGCATGCCATAGGTATTAAAGGCACTGCGCTGCGGTGGTTTGAATCATATTTGTCTAATAGATTACAATTTGTTCATGTAAATGGGGAATCTTCTTCACAGACTAAAGTTAATTATGGAGTTCCACAAGGTTCTGTGCTAGGACCAATTTTATTCACTTTATACATGCTTCCCTTAGGCAGTATTATTAGACGGTATTGCTTAAATTTTCATTGTTACGCAGATGATACCCAGCTTTATCTATCCATGAAGCCAGAGGACACACACCAATTAGCTAAACTGCAGGATTGTCTTACAGACATAAAGACATGGATGACCTCTAATTTCCTGCTTTTAAACTCAGATAAAACTGAAGTTATTGTACTTGGCCCCACAAATCTTAGAAACATGGTGTCTAACCAGATCCTTACTGTGGATGGCATTACCCTGACCTCTAGTAATACTGTGAGAAATCTTGGAGTCATTTTTGATCAGGATATGTCATTCAAAGCGCATATTAAACAAATATGTAGGACTGCTTTTTTGCATTTACGCAATATCTCTAAAATCAGAAAGGTCTTGTCTCAGAGTGATGCTGAAAAACTAATTCATGCATTTATTTCCTCTAGGCTGGACTATTGTAATTCATTATTATCAGGTTGTCCTAAAAGTTCCCTAAAAAGCCTTCAGTTAATTCAAAATGCTGCAGCTAGAGTACTGACGGGGACTAGAAGGAGAGAGCATATCTCACCCATATTGGCCTCTCTTCATTGGCTTCCTGTTAATTCTAGAATAGAATTTAAAATTCTTCTTCTTACTTATAAGGTTTTGAATAATCAGGTCCCATCTTATCTTAGGGACCTCGTAGTACCATATCACCCCAATAGAGCGCTTCGCTCTCAGACTGCAGGCTTACTTGTAGTTCCTAGGGTTTGTAAGAGTAGAATGGGAGGCAGAGCCTTCAGCTTTCAGGCTCCTGTCCTGTGGAACCAGCTCCCAATTCAGATCAGGGAGACAGACACCCTCTCTACTTTTAAGATTAGGCTTAAAACTTTCCTTTTTGCTAAAGCTTATAGTTAGGGCTGGATCAGGTGACCCTGAACCATCCCTTAGTTATGCTGCTATAGACGTAGACTGCTGGGGGGTTCCCATGATGCACTGTTTCTTTCTCTTTTTGCTCTGTATGCACCACTCTGCATTTAATCATTAGTGATCGATCTCTGCTCCCCTCCACAGCATGTCTTTTTCCTGGTTCTCTCCCTCAGCCCCAACCAGTCCCAGCAGAAGACTGCCCCTCCCTGAGCCTGGTTCTGCTGGAGGTTTCTTCCTGTTAAAAGGGAGTTTTTCCTTCCCACTGTAGCCAAGTGCTTGCTCACAGGGGGTCGTTTTGACCGTTGGGGTTTTACATAATTATTGTATGGCCTTGCCTTACAATATAAAACGCCTTGGGGCAACTGATCTGAATTGGGAGCTGGTTCCACAGGAGAGGAGCCTGAAAGCTGAAGGCTCTGCCTCCCATTCTACTCTTACAAACCCTAGGAACTACAAGTAAGCTGTTCACCTGTGGAATGTTCAAAACAGGTGTTCTTTAAGCATTCATCAACTTTACCCGTCTTTTGTTGCCCCATCCCAGCTTTTTGCAGGCATCCATTTCAAAATGAGCAAATATTTGCACAAAAACAATAACGTTTATCCGTTTGAACATTAAATATCTTGTCTTTGTGGTGTATTCAATTGAATATAGGTTGAAGAGGATTTGCAAATTATTATTATTATTATTATTATTATTATTATTATTATTAATATTCTGTTTATATTTACATTTCACACAACGTCCCAGCTTCATTTGAAATGGTGTTGTACATGTGAGCCTTTAGTAAAATAAACTCTAAGCCATGTTTATATTCCTTCAGGTCCATTTGACAGTGATGTGTCTGTCTGCAGCTGGTTATCTGGACACCTTGAATTGGACATTTCATTGGACAAAGTCTTTACAGACACATGAAACAATTCAGAATTTCTACTTTTCACATCTGTTTCCAACATTAGTGGATGGATTTCTTGCAAAGAAGGTTCTGCTCTGCCTCAAATATCTGAATCTCTTAAAAATACAGTGATAATTGATCAGCTGTAATGTGTGTTAACAGACAACAAAAGAGCAGAGTATGAAGGAAAATAAAGAAGGATGAAATAAAACACTTTCAGTTGTATATATTTTTTATTGTTACAAGGAAAACAGTCTTTTCAATACATTTTAAACATACGAGGTATCTTATAAAACTAACCGTCAGTTTTATAAAAAAACAAACTATATGGATTTGATTGACATGCGATTACACCAATCATGCTTGAACCCTCGTGCGCATGCGTGAGTTTTTTCACGCGTGTCGGTGACGTCATTTCCCTGTGGGCAGGCCTTGAGTGAGATGTGGTTCCGCCCTCTCGGCTGAATTCCTTTTTTTCACACGCTGCTCCAGACGGCGCGCATTGCTTTATCAAACTTTTTTCTGGACCTGTGAGGAATATCCGAGTGGACACTATTCGAGAAATTCAGCTGGTTTTCGGTGAAACGTTTAACGGCTGATGAGAGATTATGGGGTGTTTCTGTCGCTGTAAGGACTTCCCACGGAGCGGGACGTCCTGCAGCGCTTCCAGGCGCCGTCGTCGGCCTGTTTCGAGCTGAAAACATCCTAATTTAAGGCTTAATTCACCAAGGACGTCGTGAGAGAACAGAGAAGATTCAGAAGAGGCCGGCATGAGGACTTTATGCGGACATTCCACTGTTTAAGGACATTTTGTAATGAAAGACGTGCACGCAAATTCGCCGAGTCGTTTCCGTGACGACTCGGCAAATCTGTGTGCGCCGCAACAGGAAAAACACCTCCGTGTTGAAAACCATTTGTAAAATTCAGGCGGCTTTTGATGGCTTTCAATAAGTGAGTAACTGAGAAATTGTTTAACAGCTTGGGCATGTTCCAACTTGTCCGTTAAGGTTTCCAACGGAGGTGTTTTTCTTGTCACGACCCCCCGCGGTCGGGTCCGGCCCGACATGCGACTCTGCCCGCACGTTCTTTCATTACAAAATGTCCGTTAACAATGGAATATCCAAATAAACTCCTCATGCTGACTTCTTCTGAAAGTTCTCTGTTCTCTGACGACTTACTGGGTCAACAGAGCCTGAAATGTGGAAGTTTTCAACTTGAAATGGCGAGACGCTGCCGCCTCGAAGCGCAGATCGCCGTCAGGCGCCGTGGGCCGTCCTTAAAGCGACACTACCAGACCAAAATCTCTCATCAGCCATTAAAATTTTTACCGAAAACCAGCTGAATTTATCGAATGGTGTCCACTCAGTTGTGCCTTACAATTTTGAAAAAATTTTGATCAGACAAAGCAGCAGTCTCTGAGCCATTCCTAAACAATGAAAAAATCGACGAGAGGGTGGACGACTCCTCACTCAAAGACTGCCCACAGGCGAATGACGTAACCGACAGGCGTGAAAAAACTCTCGCATGCCCACGAGGGTTCAAGCATGTCTGATGTAATCACACGTGATTCAAATCCATATGGTTTTTGAAAAAAAATAATAAGGTCGGATACTTTTCTAATAGACCTCGTATGTTCCAAAAATCTGTTTTCTGTACATTTCACCTTTTCCACCATAAGGTTATGGTTATCTATCTTTGTTAGTTGGTTATGTACCACAGGCCTTTAAGGTGGCAGTAATTAAACCATTACTTAAAAAGCCATCACTTGACCCAGCTATCTTAGCTAATTATAGGCCAATTTCCAACCTTCCTTTTCTCTCAAAGATTCTTGAGAGGGTAGTTGTAAAACAGTTAACTGATCACCTGCAGAGGAATGGTCTATTTGAAGAGTTTCAGTCAGGTTTTAGAATTCATCATAGTACAGAAACAGCATTAGTGAAGGTTACAAATGATCTTCTTATGGCTTTGGACAGTGGACTTATCTCTGTGCTTGTTCTGTTGGACCTCAGTGCTGCTTTTGATACTGTTGACCATAAAATTTTATTACAGAGATTAGAGCATGTCATAGGTATTAAAGGCACTGAGCTGCGGTGGTTTGAATCATATTTGTCTAATAGATTACAGTTTGTTCATGTAAATGGGGAATCTTCTTCACAGACTAAAGTTAATTATGGAGTTCCACAAGGTTCTGTGCTAGGACCAATTTTATTCACTTTATACATGCTTCCCTTAGGCAGTATTATTAGACGGTATTGCTTAAATTTTCATTGTTACGCAGATGATACCCAGCTTTATCTATCCATGAAGCCAGAGGATACACACCAATTAGCTAAACTGCAGGATTGTCTTACAGACATAAAGACATGGATGACCTCTAATTTCCTGCTTTTAAACTCAGATAAAACTGAAGTTATTGTACTTGGCCCCACAAATCTTAGAAGCATGGTGTCTAACCAGATCGTTACTCTGGATGGCATTTCCCTGATCTCTAGTAATACTGTGAGAAATCTTGGAGTCATTTTTGATCAGGATATGTCATTCAAAGCGCATATTAAACAATTATGTAGGACTGCCTTTTTGCATTTACGCAATATCTCTAAAATCAGAAAGGTCTTGTCTCAGAGTGATGCTGAAAAAGTAATTCATGCATTTATTTCCTCTAGGCTGGACTATTGTAATTCATTATTATCAGGTTGTCCTAAAAGTTCCCTAAAAAGCCTTCAGTTGGTTCAGAATGCTGCAGCTAGAGTACTGACGGGGACTAGCAGGAGAGAGCATATCTCACCCATATTGGCCTCTCTTCATTGGCTTCCTGTTAATTCTAGAATAGAATTTAAAATTCTTCTTCTTACTTATAAGGTTTTGAATAATCAGGTCCCATCTTATCTTAGGGACCTCGTAGTACCATATTACCCCATTAGAGCGCTTCGCTCTCAGACTGCGGGCTTACTTGTAGTTCCTAGGGTTTGTAAGAGTAGAATGGGAGGCAGAGCCTTCAGCTTTCAGGCTCCTCTCCTGTGGAACCAGCTCCCAATTCAGATCAGGGAGACAGATACCCTCTCTACTTTTAAGATTAGGCTTAAAACTTTCCTTTTCGCTAAGGCTTATAGTTAGGGCTGGATCGGGTGACCCTGGACCATCCCTTGGTTATGCTGCTTTAGACGTAGATTGTGGGGGGTTCCCATGATGCACTGTTTCTTTCTCTTTTTGCTCCGTATGCATCACTCTGCATTTAATCATTAGTGATCGATCTCTGCCCCCCTTCACGGCATGTCTTTTTCCTGGTTTTTTCCCTCAGCCCCAACCAGTCTCAGCAGAAGACTGCCCCTCCCTGAGCCTGGTTCTGCTGGAGGTTTCTTCCTGTTAAAAGGGAGTTTTTCCTTCCCACTGTTGCCAAGTGCTTGCTCATAGGGGGTCGTTTTGACCGTTGGGGTTTTTCATATATTGCCTTACAATATGGAGCGCCTTGGGGCAACTGTTTGTTGTGATTTGGCGCTATATAAGAAAAAAGTTGATTGGTTGATTGATTGATAAGGTTAGAAATAAACATGATTACTGCAGAGAGAGAAACAGCCACTAAATACTTAACTGTGTTATTTGCATAATAGTGTCTGACTCACTTCTTGAGTCCATGTTTTTTGCTTTTTGTAAAACTGTCTCTGTGCAGTCAGTTACACAGGCTGTGTTTGCAACGTGCTCTTTAAAAGCTTTTGGCAGTGTTGCTTTGATTGTTTCATGAGGCAACCACACAGTGAAATCCTTCATGTGTTCACACATAATGTCTACCCACAGTCCCACTGTGCTGCTGACCTGAGGTTGTGATATTTTAAATCAGTGTGCCAAATCAGCCATGACAAAGTTTTGTCTTAGTTTCATCAAAGTCGTTAGAATGTGGACCACAACCGGCATTGATGGTGAAGTGAAATTCTGAGTGGAATCCCTGGATACAGACGGGAGTCTGCATCACTCTCTAAGATGCAGTCATCTACAGGATGTGGACGTCCTGGTGGTGGTGGTGGATACGTTTCACACGTGATGGTGGGCCCTTTTGAACAGGTGTGAGCTCCATCTCTGGGCAACACATGATGACGTCTTCACCCTGATCCAGCTCATCTTGTTCATCTGATGGCAGCAATAGAGGACATGATTATCAAGAAGTGATGCATTACAACACTTTTATGACACCTTCCATCAACTCCACTACTTCCCACTGGAAACAGCATCACCTCTGTGCTCCAGAAACCAATACAATATTAAATTCAGATTAAGATTAAAATATTGCATAGTTGAACGTTTTGTTATGTCTGTATTGAAATTATGGCATTTTTAGGTTCATACTGACCAGCAGTCCAAACGCACGTTATATTTTATCTGTTCAAAATAGGGTCATACATGTTGTTACTAATGATTAATACTACAGATTTTTGTCTTTCATGTACATGAAATCATACCTGTTATTCTCATGACACTGCTGTCAGTTCTCTTTAGTGGTCTGTTATATCCCAACCACAAAGTAAGATATTCCTCTGTGGGCTTTTTGTCAACAAAGTGAAAAGAGCACACGTAGGAGGTCTGTTAGAAAAGTATCCGACCTTTTTATTTTTTGCAAAAACCTGATGGATTTGAATCACGTGTGCTTGCATGAGCCAACCTTGAACCTTCGTGCGCATGCGTGAATTTTTTCACGCCTGTCGATTGCATCATTTCCTGGTAAGCAGCCTTTGTGTGAGGACGTGTGTAGTGCGCTCGGCAGATTTTCATTGCAAGGAAAAAGACGGAATGACTGGAGCAGCGCTACTGCATCAAATTTAGCCAGAAACTGGGCAAGAGCCAGGTGCAAACCATTCGGAACATTCAGACGGCTTTCGGTGACGATGCTATGGGCGTCACACAGATTAAGGAGCGGTACAACTGGTTTAAAGATGTCCACACAATGGTGGAGAGCGAGCCGCGCTCCGGTCGGCCATCAACATGCTGAAATGACCAGATCATTTCCAAAGTGAACGCTGTGGTCATGTGGGACTGTCGTGTGACTATCCGAGAAATTGCGGAAGAGGTGGACATCAGCACCTCTTCGGTACATTCCACTGTGACAGAAGATTTGGCCATGAAAAGAGTGGCTGCGAAATTCGTGCTGCTGCTGAAGGCGGAGCAAAAGCACCTTTGTGTTGAAGTCTCACAGGACATGTTGTGACATGCCCACCTCTTCCACAATTTTTCGGATAGTCACACGACTGAAAAGTCACCGAAAGCCGTCTGAATCTTACGAATGGTTTGCACCTGGCTGTCGCCCAGTTTCTGGCAAAATTTGATGCAGTCGCGCTGCTCTTCTTTCCAAGTTAGTTTTTACAGCCACATCCTTGTGGGGTCCTTGTCTCTCGGTCGGCGGTGGAAACTCTCTGAGTCCAGCTGCCTGTTCAAAACATTGCTGTTGTAGCCGCAGATTTAACTTCATCTGGTTGTTAGTACAAAAGCGAACAGCGCAACATCTTCCCGAGCTGCGCAAGAACACTTTTTAATGCTACGGGAGCTGATCATCATTTAGAAAAGAAAACAATAAACTTTCAAATAAACTGGTCCGGGAAATGAAATCCGCTAGTAAACAATGGCTCACTGCTACTTCCGGTGTCTCACAGGAAGTCACACCCATAATCGCTTCTACAGCAGCGCCCCCAGGAATAAGGTGGATATACAAGGTCTATTAGAAAAGTATCCGACCTTATTATTTTTTTCAAAAACTATATGGATTTGAATATGTGCGATTACATCAGACAAGCTTGAACCCTCGTGGGCATGCAAGAGTTTTTCACGCCTGTCGGTTGCGTCATTCGCCTGCGGGCAGGTTTTGAGTGAGGAGTGGTCCACCCCTCCCGTCTATTTTTTCATTGTTTTAGGAATAGTTCAGAGACTGCCGCTTTGCTTGATCAAAATGTTTTCAGAAACTGTAAGGCACATCCGAGTGGACACCATTCGAGAAATTCAGCTGGTTTTCGGTGAAAATTTTAAGGGCTGATGAGAGATTATGGAGTGTTACTGTCACTTTAAAGCAAACCCACGGAGCCTCTTATGACCCAGGACGTCGTGAGAGAACAGAGAAGTTTCAGAAGAGGTCGGGATCAGCAGTTTATCCTGACATTCCACTGTTAAAGGAGATTTTGTAATCAAAGACGTGCGGACGGGTTCACGCGTCGGCAGGCAGCCGCTCATGGCCCAGCGCCACAGAGAAACACCTCCGTTGGAAGCGTTACAGGACAAGTTGGAACATGCCCAGCTGTTAAACAATTTCTCGGATACTCACTCGACTGAAAACCATCGAAAGCCGCCTGAATTTTACGAATGGTTATCAACATGGAGGTGTTTCTCTGTGGCGCCGGGCCATGAGCGGCTGCCTGCCGACGCACGAATCCGTCCGTACGACTTTGATTACAAAATTTCCTTTAACAGTGGAATGTCCGGATAAACTGCTGATCCCGACCTCTTCTGAAACTTCTCTGTTCTCTCACGACGTCCTGGGTCAACAGAGGCTTAAATTTGGAAGTTTTCAGCTCGAAACTGGCTGACGACGGCGGCTCGGAGTGCAGCGCGCCCTCCGGCTCCGTGGGTTGTCCTTAAAGTGACAGTAACACTCCACATCTTTTCTAATAGACCTTGCATATGGTCTAGTGGTTAAGCACTGTGCTAGTCACAATTTGTCCATCACGAACACCATGTTCGAGCACAAGGGTGTCCATAAGTGCACGTGGCACCAGGACACCCTGAGCCGGAGGTCGATGATCGACTTTGTAGTCGTATCATCTGACCTTCGGCCACGTGTCTCGGACACTCGAGTGAAGAGAGGGGCAGAGCTGTCGACCGCTCACCACCTGGTGGTGAGTTGGATCCGCTGGGAGGGGAGGAAGCCGGTCAGACTTGGCAGGCCCAAACGTATCTTGAGGGTCTGCTGGGAACAACTGGCGGAACCCTCTGTCAGCAAGGGCTTCAACTCCCACCTCCGGGAGAGCTTCTCTCAGATCCCGGGGGAGGTTGGAGACATGGAGTCCAAGTGGACCATGTTCTCCACCTCCATTGTTGATGCAGCCGCTCATAGCTGTGGTCGCAAGGTCTCTGGTGCCTGTCGCGGCGGCAATCCCCGAACCCGGTGGTGGACGGCGGAAGTAAGGGATGCTGTCAAGCTGAAGAAGGAGTCCTACTTATCTTTGTTGGTAGGTGGGACCCCGGAGGCAGCTGACAGATACTGGCAATCCAATTGTGCCGCAGCCCGTGCGGTCGCAGAGGCAAAAACTCGGGTCTGGGAGGAATTCGGGGAGACCATGGAGGAGGACTATCGGTAGGCCTCGAAGAGATTCTGGCAAACCGTCCGACGCCTCAGGAGGCAGAAGCAGCTCTCCACCAGCACTGTTTACGGTGCGGGTGGGGAGCTGTTGACCCTGACTGGGGATGTTGTCGGGCGGTGGAAGGAATACTTCGAGGATCTCCTCAATCCCATCGTCACGTCTTCCAAAGAGGAAGCAGAGACTGGGGACTCAGAAGCGGACTCATCCATTACCCAGGCCGAAGTCACCGAGGTGGTTAGAAAGCTCCTCGGTGGCAAGGCTCCTGGGGTGGATGAAATCCATCCTGAGTACCTTAAGTCTCTGGATGTTGTGGGACTGTCTTGGATGACACGCCTCTGCAACACTGCGTGGCGATCGGGGACAGTGCCTCTGGATTGGAAGACCGGGGTGGTGGTCCCTCTGTTTAAGAAGGGGGACCGGAGGGTGTGTTCCATCTATAGGGGGATCACACTCCTCAGCCTCCCCGGTAAGGTCTATTCCAGAGTACTGGAGAGGAGAATTCGACCGCTGGTCGAACCTTGGATTCAGGAGGAGCAGTGTGGTTTTAGTCCTGGTCGCGGCACACTGGACCAGCTCTACACGCTCCATCGGATGCTCGAGGGTTCATGGGAGTTCACCCAACCAGTCTACATGTGTTTTGTGGATCTGGAGAAGGCGTTTGACCGTGTCCCTCGGGGCACCCTGTGGGGGGTGCTCCGGGAGTACGGGGTCCGGGGTCCTTTACTAAGGGCTATCCGGTCCCTGTACGACCACAGCAGGAGCTTGGTTCGCATTGCCGGTAGTAAGTCAAACCTGTTTCCAGTGTACATTGGCCTCCGCCAGTGCTGCCCTTTGTCACCGGTTCTGTTCATTATTTTTATGGACAGAATTTCTAGGCGCAGCCAGGGTGTAGAGGGGGTCTGGTTTGGGAACCACAGAATCTCGTCTCTGCTGTTTGCAGATGATGTGGTTCTGTTGGCTTCATCAAATCAGGACCTTCAGCGTGCACTGGGGCAGTTTGCAGCCGAGTGTGAAGCGTCCAGGATGAAGATCAGCACCTCCAAATCCGAGGCCATGGTTTTTGACCGGAAAAAGGTGCTTTGCCCTCTTCAGGTCAGTGGAGTGTCCTTGCCTCAAGTGGAGGAGTTTAAGTATCTCGGGGTCTTGTTCACGAGTGAGGGACGGATGGCGCGTGAGATCAATAGACAGATCGGTGCAGCATCTGCAATGATGCGGTCGCTGTATCGGACCATTGTGGTGATGAGAGAGCTGAGTAGGGGGGCAAAGCTCTCAATTTACCGATTGATCTACGTTCCGATCCTCACCTATGGTCATGAGATTTGGCTCATGACCGAAAGAACGAGATAGTGAGTACAAGCGGCCGAGATGAATTTCCTCTGCAGGGTGGCTTGGTGCTCCCTTAGAGATAGGGTGAGGAGCTCAGTCACTCGGGAGGAGCTATGAGTTGAGCCGCTGCTCCTCCATGTCGAAAGGAGTCAGTTGAGGTGGCTCGGGCATCTTTTCCAGATGCCCCCTGGACGCCTCACTGGAGCGGTGTTCCGGGCACGTCCCATTAGGAGGAGGCCCTGGAGAAGACCCAGGACACGCTGGAGGGACTATATCTCTCGGCTGGCTTGGGAACGCCTTGGGGTTCCCCCGGAGGAGCTGGGGGAGGTGTGTGTGGATCGGGAGGTCTGGGTGGATTTGCTTGAGCTGCCGCCCCCGCGACCCGACTCCGGATAAAGCGGAAGAAAATTGATGGATGGATGGATGGTTAAGCGTTGGACTTCAGACCAGAGGATCCTGGTCAAAACCAGCCAGACCAGAAAATCACTAAGGGCCTTTAGGCAAGGTCCTTAATTCCCAAGTTGCTCCCAGTGTGTTGTGAGCGTCATGCATGGCAGCACCCTGATATTGATCTGTGAGTGTGTCTTTGTGAATGGGTGAATGTAAGGCATAACTGTAAAGCACCTTGAGCTTCTGAAGCACTAAAAAAAAACCCAACATGAATGTTGTTGTTTTTAAATTTTAACTTGCTCTGTGAACAAAATAAAATTATGGAAAGTATATTTCCACCCAAGTAAAATGCGTTAATGTAGCCAGAAACAATTTTGTTGAGTGACCTAAATGTAAATTTGTTGGGTCAACATAATGAATTTGCGTTACTGTTACTTAATTACCATGGGTCAGACCAACTAGATCTGTAAGGGTAAATGTAACAAAAAAACAGTAAGTCCCTTTGGCTGTTTGCTTGTTTGCGCTCAGGGTCACCACAGCAAATCCATGGTAGAGCTGCATAAATTGTGCTGATCCAAGACAGCAAAGTTAAGTTGACATGTAACTGTACTATTTTAAAAGTAGTTGTAACTACTTACAGGGCAAGGGTGGTGGACAAGTGGTTAGTGCACTTGATTTCAGTACAAAAAGTTTCCAGTTCAAACCCCACCCCTGCCACATTTCATCATGTTGACTCAACAAATTTACATTTAGGTCTACATTTACCGTTCCAAATGTAGTTTGCCTGAACCATGGTAATTAGGTAACAGTAACGCAAATTCATCATGTTGACCCAACAAATTTACACTAAGGTCACTCAGCAAAATTGTTTCTGGCTACGTTAACGCGTTTTACTTGGATGGAATTACTTTACATAATTTTTTATGTTCACTGAGCAAGTTATTTTTTTGAGTGTGGAAAAGCGCTATATAAATGCAGTCCATATATAGTTGGGTGGACCTGGATAATGTAAATTCAGTGTCTTTTCTGAATATATAATCTTCTGTGTGGAGAACACCGCACCCACCAGGTCTGTTCAGTGTTTTTCCAACAACAAACTGTGGATCAGTCCTAATATTAAAGCTTCCTCAGGAAGAAAAAGTGGAGCTTTAAAAATGCTCCACTCATGTTGAAAACTATATCACATTACTTGTCTGGTTATAACGATTCCAAAAAGGCATAGCTTGGACTATCTGTGATGGAATGTTTTGGAGTTATGGGATAAAAACAGCAAAAATTGTGACAAAGGTCAGTTTCAGTTTGTAAAGGGGTCAAAAATTAAAGTTGCTCCAATTTCAGTACAGAATGATGAAAATTATTGGTTGAAATAAAAGGATGAATAAATGGAATAGTTTTGACTGTGCTGAATGTTTGGTCTCCAAGGTAAAGGTCAAACAAGGTCACATCTATTGGATTCTATGACATGTGACATATGTTACCCTGTAACATAATAACTAAGTATGACAGATGGTGCAAACTATTCCTTATTATAACCCCATTAACCAAAACAATAATTTGCATAATTTTTTTTACTGAATTTTAGCAACTTTAACTTTTGACCCATGTACAAACTGAAATTGACCTTTGTCACCATTTTTGCTGTTTTTTCCCCCATAACCGCAGAACATTCCATCACAGATAGTACAAACTATACTTTTTTGGAATTGTTATGACCAGACAAATAATATGATATAGGTTTCAACGTGATTGGAGCATTTTAAAATTTTGACCTCTATGTAATTCTTCAATGACCCCTACCTGGCTACAGCTACCACCCTGGGGTGGCTATCATACATTTTTGTGTAGGCCATGATACACTGAGGCTGGATTCTAAGTGTCATTTTTTTTCCCATTAAGTGGTACCGATTAGGTCAAAATTAATGACTGGCTCATGGACTATTAAGTCGTGGAGCAACGAACTGGTGTCATGCTTCATTGCACCATGGCACCTTGGTTCCTGAATGGCAGAGGTGGAAAATTCCAGCTTCAGAAAGTAAAAGTACTGCCATGTATTACTTCTATACATGTGCACCTACAACAGGTGATTTCACACATTAGCTCGTCGACCTGCCTGAAGTCTTGAATTGGTTAGTTTGTTTACTGAGCAGATGCAGCAAATCCAGTGGTCCCCCTCTATTAAGGCCACCTGAACTAAACGTGGCCACATCAGAGGGTGACCTTTGCTGAGGGGGAGACCAAATCCAGCATGTGCACAGTCCTCAATTAAATATTGTTACAAGCGTGAAGTACAGTGAAAACATCACAGATTTACTGACTACAGTCACAGTACAAGAACTGTATCCTTTAAAGTCACAAAAATGATGTAAAATCAAAACAAGTACTGATGCCTTGGAGACGTCATGCCATCATCAACACATGATGCAAGAGTTTCTTCTGCCTGTAGTGCATCTTCAGCGTTTGTGTAAATGTTGTTGATCTGCATTTTACCAACACTGAAATCAGCAGGAACCTTCAGGAACCTTCTCCTTTCTCATTCAAATTAATGACTATCACCTTTTCTACTAACATTAAAGCTTTTCTTTGCCAATATGCAAATGTTTTGCCAACAGGAGCCATTTTTCTTTGTTCTTTTGTTGACTGGAGTAATATTGCAAGCTGATGTTTGTGGGAAAGTTTTGACGCGACTTCTGTGGGAAAACCTGGTTGGGAATTTCGCTGTTGAAAGGATTTTCATCCTCTTGAGTGGGCTGCTGCCTGCATTTGAGGGGTGGCCTCACCTGAGAGAAGCCGTTAATGAGGGGGACCATGGTACGTGGCAGGACGTTTTACTTCCTGAAGCCAGGGTTCCCCACATGTTCATCCCCACTTCTTAAAAGTAAACGTCTTCTTACTGCAGCAAGTTGAAATGTGAGCATCCCATTGGCCTTCTCCAGCCAAGGGGGTCCTCAGCACTCAGGCACCTGTGCGCTGGTTAATGCATAGAGAAATGTGTCACATGGCCAAAATGTCAAAGCTGACATTTCCTCACAGTAAACATGATAATTCCTCATCTTAATGACTCTAATTAACCGCTCATTTGACATAAAGTCATTCCAGAGGTACCCAAGGATCCTTTGAACAGACCGAGGTATCAAGGCGTCCAGGCACCATCTTAAGTCATTGGTTTGCATCCAAGTCTCCCAACCAAACCAAAAGACAAATAGCATCAGGATCCTAAAGACTCTAATCTTTGTTCTCCTGCAAAGATATGTGCATCACTAAACCCCCCTGACCAGCAACTTCATGACTACGTAAACTTTTCCAGCTGTCGCCCCTAAAAATCAGTCCACCTTTTGCATCTGTGCATGTGTCATTTTGGACCACAGCAGCACGTCTGAGACAGAATCTCTTCACCCAAAGCAATCAAATGGATTAATGTGATTATTGACCATCAGATGATAAAGGTAAAACCTCTAAAATCATTCTAAAGTCAGTTTTAAGCAGAAACAAGACAAAATTCTGTGACGCGTTGAAATGTCCGAAGCGCGGTGAACGCATCAGCTAGCAGCTTGTTTAGCTGTGTTACTCTGATCGCTTCTGCCCATTTTATGATGAAATAATGCTGAATTTAGGTGGAAATGATTGTTGTACAAAAGCTTAAGATATCTGTTGCTGAGACAGATGGTGACTGGAGGCAGTCTGAAACATAAACGAGGTGTTAATCTATGAACTGCGTCATCAGGGGAACCAATTTTTAGGGGGACCATTTGGTCTGTGACACCAGGTGTCCCAAAAACTTATCTCAGCAGAGACATAAATATCACTACTGAGATAAGTGAATACTTTCATCACATATAAATAATAAAAATAAAAGAGAGATTAGATTAGATTAGACAAAACTTTATTGATGCCTTGGGAAGACTTCCTCAGGGAAATTTAGGTTCCAGCAGCATTATATAAAATAAGATAAGACTTTCACGTTTCATTCAGAAATTCACGTTACGTCAGCTCTTAAAAAAACACACAAGATGAGTGTGAGTGGAGGAAAATGTGCATCAAACAGCGTGTACAAGATAAGCAATAATAATAATACTTGTAACAATACAATAAAATAAGAAAATGAGGTAGAAATAGAATATATATATATATATATATATATATATATATATATATATATATATATATATATATATATATATATAATATATGTATATATATATATATATATATATATATAATATATGTATATATATATATATATATATATTGAATATATATATTGAATATATATGTTGAATTGGCACAAATTTTGCACCGGATGCCCTTCCTGACGTAACTCCACATTACATGGAGAAATGTGGTAGGGGTGGGATTCGAACCGGGAACCTTCCGCACTGAAACCAAGTGCATTAACCACTTGGCCACCACCCCCCTGGCATCTTATTTACAATATGTGAAGTGGAATTTAGATGTGATAAGGTGACATTAGTGCAGGGATTTGTAAACGAGTTGTTACTGCATGTGATTTGTGGACATATTAATATTGCACGTGATTTGTGGACATATTATTGCAAGTGGTTATTTCACAGTATTATTGTACAGTCTGACAGCAGCAGGGAGGAATGACCTGTGGTATCATTCCTTCTTGCACTGAGGGTGCCTCAGTCTGTCACTGAACGAGCTGTTCAGCTCCACTACAGTCCGGTGCAGAGGGTGAGAGGAGTTGTACATGATGGATTTGAACTTGGCTAACACTCTCCTCTCACCCACCTCCTCCAGAGAGTCCAGAGGACAGCCCAGGACAGAGCTGGACTTCCTGACCAGCTTATTCAGTCTCTTTCTCTCCCGCTCTGTGCTGCCGACAGACAGCACAGACAACAGAATAGAGGAGAGCAGAGGCTACAACAGAGTCATAGAAGGTCTTAAGCAGAGACCTTAAGACCTTCTATGACTATGTTGTAGCCTGTTGTAGCAGCACACAGGGTAAGAAGCACAAATAATATCTGAAAGTTAAAAAAAAAAAGAAAAAAAGCCTGGATCCTCATGATTCAGGACAGTCACAAACCAAGACACTCTGATTCCTCACTCAGCTTCTCAAGTGCTGCAATCAGAGTATCCATTGATTCCACAAAGATGGCGGAGCATTGTCCACGGAGCCGAGAACAGCAAACCTTTACTTTCCAACAAAAGTACCTACAGAGGTGTCAAATCTGGCTTCAGAAAGTAAAAACCCTCCCATGTTGTTGCTTCTCCCTGTGCACCTAATGCAGGTGATCGCAATAATTAGCTCCAGGGGCGTCGGACTGGGGGGGTAAAGGGTACTATGTACACAGGGCCCATGGGGGGCCACAAAAAACTGGCATTAAATACATTTTTTGTGTTGCATGTCATTAATGTCCATACAATTCATGTTGTAAAAGAATATCATTTGAATGAATGTATAAATGTTGCAAAACATAATTCTGCTCTAACAATAATATTGAAAGATCTCTGAGGGCCCTTCCACCCCTGCACAGTTGTACAATGGTTTAGTCCAGGCACACAGGTGGTACTCTGACACCCCCCCCCCCCCACACACACACACACACATCCCAAACGGGATCTCAGAGAAAGAAGAGGTGTTTAGTAGTGCTGAAACAACTAATCAATTTAATCGATTATTAAAATAGTTGCCAACTAATTTAGTCATCGATTAGTTGTTAAATAACTTTGTTTTACGGCAAATGTTTCATTTCTTCCATATAAATCAACCATTTCTGCAGTGCGGTTTTGCTTTTAGCATGTCTATGGCGTTTTCAATGTTAAAGTTAGCATTAAGCTGTTGCAGCTGTCAGCACATTTGTTTTCTGTATAATAATTAATGGCTCAGCATTTATTGTCGTAAAAGAGTCAAATGTATTACAACTTGTAATACTTTTTTAATTTATTTATTTATTTATTTATATATTAGTAATTATAGCAACAACAATAATAGTAATAATAACCAATAATGCAATACAATTTTATAGAAAGAAACAAAAGAACCTGATTAAACACAACAGAAAAGATAAATCCAATTAACAGTGAACATAAATAAATAAATAAATAAATAAATATAGAAATAAGTGTTTCCTGGGAACACCTAGTGACTCTTACCCCTCCACTTCACCCCTGTTTTATTTAAGTTTAATGACAATTTGTTTTGTTCAAACCACATCTAGGCTGTGTTTTTACACAAGAAAAAACCTGATAGAAATCTCTTTGTGGTGTGTCGGTGATGTATATGTGCAAAATAAAACAAAACACTACTCCAGGTATGTTTTGATGATAATATAACATAACTTTGTTACAAGCTCAAACGTTGATGTTGCGTGATAAAGTCCTTTTAATAATAACTCACTTAAATAAATAATGGCAAAACTCACATGCAAGTAAAAAAACAAAACAAAATGATTAATTGAAAAAATAATCGGCCGATGAATTGATTACTAAAATAATCGGCAGATGAATTGATTACTAAAATAATCGGCAGATGAATTGATTACTAAAATAAAAGATTATCTTAGTAATCAATTCATCGGCCAATTATTTTTTCGAAGTTGCAGCCCTAGTGTTTAGGCTGAAATAAAACGTCTTTCCTAAAAATCAAAGTCCGGATTTTAAAAAAGAAGAGACAAAAAGGACAGGGGAAGAAAACTAAATGAGGGAAAGCAGCTGCTAACCAAACTCTTTGAAAAGAGAGGTGAGCTTGAAAGCTTGCTATATTGAGTTGGGTGGTCTGGGGGGTGCAAGTGCAAGTGCAAGTGCAAGTTGAACACTCTGCGACCAAATTGCACTTAGTGCTCGAGGATAGAAGACGTCTGTCCTGAGAAGAGCCGGAACCACACGATTTCCGCCGCCACCGAACCTGGTGAATACTGGAGCCGCCAAGTCCCGAATTCCCAGGTGATCACCGTCCCGACTGTCGGATCTGGTACTGCTGGCGAAGAACAAAGACAGTCAAGTGTGGGTGTGTGTACACCCCATAACAACAACGGTGGGAATGCCACCTCCACCTCTAACACACACTCGTGCAACGTCTGTTTAACCACTTATCTGATGAGACGAAGGACGAAACAGTCGTGACCCACGCCGGTCCTCTGGTAAGACAGCTGCAACACAATAAATCAATATAGGCAGAGAAAGTTACCTTCATAGAAGTACGATATCTCGGCGATGAGGTGGAGATGACGTCTGGGTTTTATGGAGTGCGATGATGAAGAATGAGTGACAGCTGTCAGGAATTAATGAGTGACAGCTGTCACTCCCGGCTGTGTCCGTGGCGGCAGCGCCCTCTCGTGCCTGAAGCCCGCACTTCAGGCAGGGCGCCCTCTGGTGGTGGGCCAGCAGTACCTCCTCTTCTGGCGGCCCACACAACAGGACCCCCCCCTCAACGGGCGCCTCCTGGCACCCGACCAGGCTTATCGGGGTGTCGACGGTAGAAATCAGCCAGGAGGGCCGGATCCAGGATGAAGCTCCTCTTCACCCAGGAGCGTTCTTCGGGTCCATACCCCTCCCAGTCCACCAAATACTGGAACCCCCGGCCCATTCGACGGACGTCCAGGAGCCGGCGCACTGTCCAAGCCGGCTCCCCGTCAATGATCCGGGCAGGAGGCGGCGCCGGACCGGGAGCACAGAGGGGTGAGGTGTGGTGAGGCTTGATTCTGGACACATGAAAGACTGGGTGGATCCGCAGTGAAGCCGGGAGATGGAGCTTCACTGCGGCAGGACTGAGGATTTTGAGGATCTTGAATGGTCCAATGTATTGGTCCTTCAACTTAGTGGAGTCCACTTGGAGGGGGATGTCCTTCGTGGACAGCCACACCTCCTGCCCGGGGTGGTAAGCAGGGGCCGGGGATCGTCAGCGGTCCGCATGGGTCTTCGCCCTCGTCCGGGCCTTCAACAAAGCAGAATGGGCGGAGCGCCACACCCGACGGCACTTCTGCAGGTGGGCCTGGACCGAGGGCACACCGACCTCTCCCTCCACCACGAGAAACAATGGGGGCTGATACCCCAAACACACCTCAAACGGGGATAGGCCGGTGGCAGAGGACACCTGGCTGTTATGTGCATACTCGATCCAGGCCAGATGTTCACTCCAGGCTGTTGGGTGTGCGGACGTTACACAGCGCAGGGCTTGCTCCAATTCCTGATTGGCCCGTTCTGCCTGTCCATTGGTCTGCGGGTGATACCCGGATGAGAGGCTCACAGTGGCCCCCAGTTCCCGGCAGAAGCTCCTCCAGACGTGTGAGGAGAACTGGGGACCACGATCAGAGACGATGTTGGTGGGTATCCCATGCAGACGGACGACGTGGTGGACCAGGAGGTCTGCTGTCTCCTGGGCTGTTGGGAGCTTCGGGAGGGCCACGAAGTGGGCCGCCTTGGAGAATCAGTCCACTATTGTGAAGATGGTGGTGTTGCCCTGGGACGGCGTGAGGCCCGTGATGAAATCCAGGCCGATATGGGACCAGGGGCGATGAGGCACAGGAAGTGGCTGGAGAAGCCCTTGGGACCTCTTGTGGTCTGCCTTGCCCCTGGCACAGGTGGTGCAGGCCTGGATGTACTCCCGGACGTCGGCCTCCATAGACGCCCACCAGAAGCGCTGCCGGACAACTGCCACGGTCCTTCGCACCCCTGGATGACAGGAGAGCTTGGAACCGTGACAGAAGTCCAAGACTGCAGCTCTGGCCTCTGGTGGGACGTATAGACGATTCTTCGGACCGGTTCCGGGGTCCGGGCTCCGTGCCAGGGCCTCCCGGACGGTCTTCTCCACGTGCCAGGTGAGGGTGGCCACGATAGTGGACTCCGGAATGATGGGCACCGGTGGATCCGACAGCACCGTTTTGACTTCGTCTTCGTGTACCCGGGACAAGGCATGTGATCTCTGGTTCTTGGTCCCGGGGCGATAGGTGATCCGGAAGTCAAAACGTCCGAAGAACAGTGACCAGCGCGCTTGCCTGGGGTTCAGCCGCTTGGCAGTCCTGATATACTCCAGGTTCCGATGGTCAGTGAAAACCGTGAACGGCACAGACGCTCCCTCCAACAGGGCTGTCAGGAGGCTAACTACCTGACTGTAGCCCTTAATGAACCTCCTATAGAAATTAGCGAAGCCGAGGAACTGTTGCAGCTTCCTACGGCTTGTTGGTTGGGGCCAGTCTCTCACCGCCGCAACCTTGGCTGGATCAGGGGCGACGGAGTTAGAGGAGATGATAAACCCCAGGAAGGACAAAGACGTGCGGTGAAACTCGCACTTCTCGCCCTTCACATACAGTCGGTTCTCTAATAACCGCTGCAGGACCTGACGTACATGCTGGACATGGGTCTCAGGATCCGGAGAAAAGATGAGAATATCGTCCAGATATACGAAGACGAATCGGTGCAGGAAGTCCCGCAAGACGTCGTTAACCAAGGCTTGGAACGTCGCGGGGGCGTTGGTGAGGCCGAACGGCATGACCAGGTACTCAAAGTGACCTAACGGGGTGTTAAATGCCATCTTCCATTCGTCTCCCTTCCGGATCCGAACCAGGTGATACGCATTTCTAAGATCCAGCTTAGTAAAGATTTTGGCTCCATGCAGGGGGGTGAACACGGAATCTAACAATGGCAACGGGTATCGGTTGCGAACCGTAATCTCATTCAGCCCCCTGTAATCTATGCATGGACGGAGTCCGCCATCTTTCTTGCCCACAAAAAAGAAACCTGCACCCATCGGGGAGGTGGAGTTCCGGATCAGCCCGGCAGCTAATGAGTCCCGGATGTAGGTCTCCATTGATTCGCGCTCAGGTCGTGAGAGGTTGTACAGTCTGCTGGACGGGAACTCAACGCCTGGAACCAAATCAATGGCACAATCGTACGGACGGTGCGGGGGAAGGGTGAGTGCCAGATCCTTGCTGAAGACGTCAGCAAGATCATGGTACTCAACCGGCACCGCCGTCAGATTGGGAGGGGCTTTGACCTCCTCCTTAGCATGCAAACCGGGAGGAACCGAGGATCCTAAACACACCCGATGGCAGGCTTCGCTCCACTGAACCACTACCCCAGACGGCCAATCAATCCGGGTATTGTGTTTCAACATCCAGGGGAAGCCCAAAATCACGCGGGAGGTAGAAGGAGTTACAAAAAACTCAATCTCCTCCCGATGGTTTCCAGACACCACCAGAGTTACTGGTTGTGTCTTGTGTGTGATTAAAGGGAGGAGGGTGCCATCTAGTGCCCGCACCTGCAATGGTGAAGGAAGCGCCACCAGAGGGAGCCCTACCTCCCTTACCCATCTGCTGTCTAGCAGATTCCCTTCTGACCCCGTGTCCACCAGTGCTGGGGCTTGAAGGGTTAAATCCCCACTCAGGATTGTAACTGGGAGTCGTGTGGCAATCTGTGTGTGTCCCACGTGAATGTTATGACCCCCCCTTAGCCCAGTCTCTAAGGGCGGTTGTTGTCGTTCTGGCCGTTTGGGGCAGTTTCTCTGTATGTGCTCCTTTGAGCTGCAGAGAAAACACTCCCCGCGGACCAGCCTCCTCATTTTGGCCCTGTGCGTTTCCCTAACAACGTCAGCAGGGGGAGCTGTTGCCCCACGGAGCTCTGCAGCTGTGGAGCGTGGGGAGGGCAGCCCCTTTTCGAACCCGGAAGGGAGAGGGACGGCGCGTATCCGGCCACGTCCTTCGCCTCACTCCCGACGGCGCTCCTCCAACCGATTGTCTAACCGTATAACAAGATCGATAAGCCCATCTAAATCCCGCGGTTCTTCCTTAGCTACCAGATGCTCCTTCAGGACCGATGACAGTCCGTTTATGAAGGCAGCGCGGAGCGCAACGTCATTCCAGCCGGACCTCGCAGCCGCGATGCGGAAGTCGACTGCATATTCGGCTGCGCACCGGCGCCCCTGTCGCATTGACAGCAGCATTGTTGAAGCGGTCTCTCCTCTGTTAGGGTGATCAAACACTGTTCTGAACTCCCCCACAAACCCAGTGTATGCTGATAACAACCGTGAGTTCTGTTCCCAGAGCGCCGTAGCCCAGGCGCATGCCTTACCCCGAAGCAAAGCAATAACATAAGCCACTTTGCTGGCGTCAGACGCGTACATCACGGGTCGTTGTGCAAAGACGAGTGAACACTGCATCAGAAAGTCCGCGCACGTCTTCACACAACCCCCGTACGGCTCAGGGGGACTTATGTATGCTTCAGGGGATGGTGGGGGGGTTTGTTGAACGACCAGTGGAATGTTAATACCCAGCACCGGGTCGGCAGGAGGAGGAGCCGCAGCAGCGCTCTGATCGCGCTCTTCCACCTGTGCGGTGAGAGCCTCCATCCTGCGATTAAGGATGGCGTTTTGCTCGGACATCAATTCCAGCCGAGCGGTAAAGGCGGTGAGGATTTGCTGCAACTCACCGAACACGCCTCCTGCAGACGCCTGTGCACCCTGCTCTTCCATTGGCTGTCCAACAGATGGGTGACGCCCCTCGGGATCCATGACGCTGGCCGAGATATCCTGTTGTGAAAGTGTAGTGACACGGACCCACAACAGGGGGCACAAATGAACGGTCAATAGATGAGCCAAAAAGTAACAATTTAATGTTGTGAAGGTGCACAATGAATACACAGACAGTCTCAGAATCTGATAACAGTCAATTCACAAAGGTGACGTGTGGGCAGGCTCGAGGATAGAAGACGTCTGTCCTGAGAAGAGCCGGAACCACACGATTTCCGCCCCCACCGAACCTGGTGAATACTGGAGCCGCCAAGTCCCGAATTCCCAGGTGATCACCGTCCCCGACTGTCGGATCTGGTACTGCTGGCGAAGAACAAAGACAGTCAAGTGTGGGTGTGTGTACACCCCGTAACAACAACGGTGGGGAATGCCACCTCCACCTCTAACACACACTCGTGCAGCGTCTGTTAACCACTTATCTGATGAGACGAAGGACGAAACAGTCCGTGACCACGCCGGTCCTCTGGTAGACAGCTGCATCACAATCAATCAATATAGGCAGAGAAAGTTACCTTCATAGAAGTACGATATATCGGCGATGAGGTGGAGATGACGTCTGGGTTTTATGGAGTGCGATGATGAAGAATGAGTGACAGCTGTCACTCCTGGCTGTGTCCGTGGCGGCAGCGCCCTCTCGTGCCTGAAGCCCGCACTTCAGGCAGGGCGCCCTCTGGTGGTGGGCCAGCAGTACCATCCTCTTCTGGCGCCCACACAACACCATAAGTCAGAACAAGATCTAGATAGATTAAAGTGGTGGATGGACTCATTACATTTTGAGCAAAGCCAATTGACTCTAATAATAGATTAAATGCTGTGTTGAGGCTGTCATTCTCAGCATCTGTGTGGATGTTAAATCACCACTATAATTATCTTATCTGAGCTAAGCACTAAGTCAGACAAAAGGTCTGAAAATTCACAGAGAAACTCACAGTAACGACCAGGTGGACGATAGATAACAACAAATAAAACTGGTTTTTGGGACTTCCAATTTGGATGGACAAGACTAAGAGTCAAGCTTTCAAATGAATTAAAGCTCTGTCTGGGTTTTGGATTAATTAATAAGCTGGAATGGAAGATTGCTGCTAATCCTCCGCCTCGGCCTGTGCTACGAGCATTCTGACAGTTAGTGTGACTCGGGGGTGTTGACTCATTTAAACTAACATATTCAGCCTGCTGTAACCAGGTTTCTGTAAGGCAGAATAAATCAATATGTTGATCAATTATTATATCATTTACTAACAGGGACTTAGAAGAGAGAGACCTAATGTTTAATAGACCACATTTAACTGTTTTAGTCTGTGGTGCAGTTGAAGGTGCTATATTATTTTTTCTTTTTGAATTTTTATGCTTAAATAGATTTTTGCTGGTTATTGATGGTCTGGGAGCAGGCACCGTCTCTACGGGGATGGGGTAATGAGGGGATGGCAGGGGGAGAGAAGCTGCAGAGAGGTGTGTAAGACTACAACTCTGCATATATTGCACACGGGAGATTATTGCACATGGGCAATTAAAGTGTTTTAGAGCAGTTCCTAAGTGATAGTGTAAGTTCTATGGAGCACGGCTCGAGTTCAACAGTCTGATACCCTCAGGGAAGAAGCTATTTCTGAGCCTGGTAGTTCTACTCTGAATGCTCCTGAGCCGCCTGCCTGAGGGGAGGGGCTGAAACAGCCTGTATGCAGGATGGGAGGAGTCCCTCAGAATGTGGAGAGCCCTTCCCCTACACCATGATGAGTAGAGATCTGACGTGGTGGGAAGGCTGCTCCATACAGTCCTCTGTGCAGCCTTAATCACCATCTGCAGAGCCCCCCTCTCAGCAGCTGTGCAGCTGCCGTGCCACACACTGATGCAGGTGCAGAGGATGATCTCCACTGCACAGTGATAGAAGCTCCCAAGTCCAGCTCTACACAACTTCCTGAGGAAGTAGAGGCATTGGTGGGCTTTCCTCGCCAAACGGGAGGTGTTGGCACCCCAGATGAGATCACTGGATATGTGCACACCCAGGTACCTGAAGCTGGAGACCACTTCCACAGCTGCTCCTCCGATGTGCAGGGGAGGGGGAAGGCATTGTTCCTCCTAAAATCTACCACCATTTCTTTGGTCTTCTTCACATTGGTGCAGATATTGTAATCTCTGCACCAGATGTTCCAACTCTTCTATTAGCTAAACTGCAGGATTTTCTTACAGACATAAAGACATGGATGACCTCTAATTTCCTGCTTTTAAACTCAGATAAAACTGAAGTTATTGTACTTGGCCCCACAAATCTTAGAACATGGTGTCTAACCAGATCCTTACTCTGGCTGGCATTACCCTGACCTCTAGTATACTGTGAGAAATCTTGGAGTCATTTTTGATCAGGATATGTCATTCAATGCACATATTAAACAAATATGTAGGACTGCTTTTTTGCATTTACACAATATCTCTAAAATTAGAAAGGTCTTGTCTCAGAGTGATGCTGAAAAAACTAATTCATGCATTTATTTCCTCTAGGCGTGGACTATTGTAATTCATTATTATCAGGTTGTCCTAAAAGTTCCCTGAAAGCCTTCAGTTAATTCAAAATGCTGCAGCTAGAGTACTAACAGGGACTAGAAGGAGAGAGCATATCTCACCCATATTGGCCTCTCTTCATTGGCTTCCTGTTAATTCTAGAATAGAATTTAAATTCCTTCTTCTTACTTATAAGGTTTTGAATAATCAGGTCCCATCTTATCTTAGGGACCTCATAGTACCATATCACCCCAATAGAGCGCTTCGCTCTCAGACTGCAGGCTTACTTGTAGTCCTAGTGTTTGTAAGAGTAGAATGGGAGGCAGAGCCTTCAGCTTTCAGGCTCCTCTCCTGTGGAACCAGCTCCCAATTCAGATCAGGGAGACAGACACCCTCTCTACTTTTAAGATTAGGCTTAAAACTTTCCTTTTTGCTAAAGCTTATAGTTAGGGCTGGATCAGGTGACCCTGAACCATCCCTTAGTTATGCTGCTATAGACTTAGACTGCTGGGGGGTTCCCATGATGCACTGAGTGTTTCTTTCTCTTTTTGCTCTGTATGCACCATTCTGCATTTAATCATTAGTGACTGATCTCTGCTCCCCTCCACAGCATGTCTTTTTCCTGGTTCTCTCCCTCAGCCCCAACCAGTCCCAGCAGAAGACTGCCCCTCCCTGAGCCTGGTTCTGCTGGAGGTTTCTTCCTGTTAAAGGGAGTTTTTCCTTCCCACTGTTGCCAAGTGCTTGCTCACAGGGGGTCGTTTTGACCGTTGGGGTTTTACATAATTATTGTATGGCCTTGCCTTACAATAACCGTTTGTTGTGATTTGGCGCTATATAAATAAAATTGATTGATTGATTGATTGGACATCAGAATACAGGCACCGTTTGTTAGTCGTTTGTTACTCATAAGTGGTCTTCCACGACCACCGTTAAATCAATAAATTACAAACATCAGTTATAACGTCTTCATGAAGTGGAATAGAACATGTAGAAGTATTGAATTAAGATGGTCATATTTACTCAACATTTTAAGAGTAATATGATTTTTGTCCAAGTGGTTAGTGTGCTTAGTTTCAGTGTGGAAGGTTCCCAGTTTAAATCCCACCCCTGCCACATTTCTCCATGTAATGTGGAGTTGTGTCAGTAAGGGCATCCGGTGTAAAACCTGTGCCAAATCTACATGCAGATCCACCTCGGATCTGCTGTGGTGATCCCAAGTGGAAAAAAACGTGGGAGCAGCCGAAATGACTTACTATGATTTTTGTCATAGTAATGGGAGGCGATGGTCTAGTGGTTAAGCATTGGGCTTGAGACCAAATCCCAGCCAGACCGGAAAATCACTAAGGGCCCTTGGGCAAGGTCTTTAATCCCCTAGTTGCTCCCGGTGTGTAGTGGGTGCCTTGTATGGCAGCACCCTCCCATCAGGGTGAATGTGAGGCATTATTGTAAAGTGCTATGAGCGTCTGATGCAGATGGAAAAGCGCTATATAAATGCAGTCCATTTACCATTTGTCATGATGTTATTCAGCAAAATACATAGAAATGTTGAACGTCCATTTAGAAGCTAAAAATACAAATGTTAGCTTAGTATTCTAATTTTACATGAACTGGACCATTTGAAGAAGTTAAAAACTATACTGATATACTTCTGCTAACCTTTTATAAAGCCATTTTTCATGAATCCTGTGTGGACTAAGAGGGTGCTGACCACAGTCTGACCTTTCCCCTGACTGACTGAGTCAGCACTCAGGTCACGATGGACATTTTCACAAGTGTCTCCTGGTATCAGTTTTCTCTCAGTTAACTTTGTGCACACATTTTGGTATCTTTGCATTGTTTCTTTGTGCACTTTCACACCGGACAAAATTTCCACACTTTCTCTGGTTTATGTTATCTCCCTTGAACTTGTGTGCAAATGTAATCTGTTAGGATTTACGTGAGGTCACATTACCGTATCACGTCTATGCTGCAGTTTACGACAACACCGGCGCTTATCTCAGCTCGTGTCTCTGTGGACAGCACGTCCCTGTCAAAGCAGTCGGGGTTCTCAGGTGGATAATGTTGGTAAAACGTGTTCCACACCTTCAGGTAATGAGCCATTCAAGGTGACATTCCATACACATAGTTTTCACTTCAACAACAATCTTATGAATTTTTGTGTCTCTGACACAAGTTCTTAGCTCTGATTTTGTGGTTTACTTTGTATTTGGGGCAGAGTGCAGTATGTTCCAATCTTCTTCCTGGATCTTTAATAACTCCAGTGCATTGGTAGACTGCTGGCTCATAAGCTGTAAGACCCGCTGTTGCACAATTACAACAGTTTTAATTTATTTATGCTTGGTTAAACCACTTTAACATACTCACTGGGTCCTATTGTTCAGTCTCACAATGCTATTCGTGTGTATATATATATATATATATATATAAGTGCTTTATAATAATAACAAGTAAGATCTAACCTTACCAACCCCGAGAGCAAGCACACAGGTGATAGTGGTAAGGAAAAACTCCCTCTGATGATTTGAGGAAGAAATCTCAAGCAGACCAGTCTCAAAGGGGTGACCATCTGCTTGGGCCATGCTACCAACATACCTGACTATACAAATATACAGGAAATTTTGGAAGTCCAGCTGGACGGGAAGCTGGCTGGGGAGGTGAGGGGCAGTTGGGTCCACAGATCCTGTGTATTTCATGACCATTGCAGAAGAAGACACCCACTCCCACTTCTGGATGGAGCTGCACCTCAGACAGAGAGAAAAAACAGAATCAGATGGCAGAAAGACAGCAAATATCTTATAATTTGTCAGCATTAAGCAACAAGAAAAACAGAGGAAATACTAAGGTTATCGCCGGCCACGAGCCCTAAGCTTCACTAAAAGACCCAGACTTTAGATAAAGTGGAGTCCACGGCACACTCCATTTGCTAATAAAATTAATTTAAATGGGTAAAAAGCATAGAAACATACTATGCCAATATGCTAGACATGTGAAAGGGAAAATAAGTGCAACTTAAGTCCGGACTTGAAAGTCTCTCCAGAATCTGAATTTGTTGTAGTAAAAGAGTCAAATGTATTAAAAATTGTAATATTTTTAAATTTATTTTGTTTAGATATTATTATTAATAATAATAATAATAATAATAATGCTACAATACAATTTTAGAGAAAGAGAAAGAACCTGATTAAAAACGCAACAGAAAATATAACACCAACTAACAATGAACATAAATAAATACATATAGAAATAAATAAGTGTTTCCTGTGAACACCTAGTGACTCTTACATCTCCATTTCATCCCTGTTTTATTTAAGTTTAATGACAGTTTGTTTCGGTCAAACCATATTTTCAGTTTGTTAATTTCTTCAGTGATTTCCTCCAGAACTATCTGCCAAACTAGAAAACTGCTGCATCCTAGTAAGAACAGAATACTACTGGAATGAATCTGAATAAGGAAAGTTGGGTTTTTTCTCACTAAATGGATGCTGCACTCACTGCACTTTATTGTCTGGAATAGTCCCAGATTGCATTTCAGAGCTTCTAGAATTCAAACATTTTCGTGCAGGTGGTGTTGGGGGGTAATTTTGGGTTTCAGCTTTTTTTGTTTTTCACCACTTTCATCCCTGAATATGTCAATCGTGATTCACTTTTGTGCAGATTAAAGTCACTAAGTGGGACTCCTGTCGTGTTGGGAGAAAGAAACGAGAATCGTCCTCCGTTCTGTTCACACAGCTCCAAACGTTGAGCGGCTCTCTGCCGAGTCAAGTTAGAACGATAGAGTCCAGTCAGAATTAATAAATTCAAAATGAAACGCCGTTTAAATCAAATGACACCTCTTTCCAAACATTGTAATACAAACAAGCTGCAATCGATCAAAACGTATTTTCCTTCCAAAATGAGACGTCCTGCACTGACGTGCAGCAGCCAGCTGGACTCAGCTCAGAGGTACGGAGAGACATTCATGCCAAAATGTCTGAAAGGAAATCCTTTTGAGAAAAACTACAGATTTTTTTTTATTTTTATTTATGTCCAGAGATCAAGGATCCAGTGACCAATTTCATATTTATTTACTTTAAGACTCAATAAAATGTTGTTGACATAGGCCAATCTCCAACCTTCCTTTTCTCTCAAAAATTCTTGAAAGGGTAGTTGTAAAACAGCTAACTGATCATCTGCAGAGGAATGGTCTATTTGAAGAGTTTCAGTCAGGTTTTAGAATTCATCATAGTACAGAAACAGCATTAGTGAAGGTTACAATGATCTTCTTATGGCCTCGGACAGGTGAACTCATCTCTGTGCTTGTTCTGTTAGACCTCAGTGCTGCTTTTGATACTGTTGACCATAAAATTTTATTACAGAGATTAGAGCATGCCATAGGTATTAAAGGCACTGCGCTGCGGTGGTTTGAATCATATTTGTCTAATAGATTACAATTTGTTCATGTAAATGGGGAATCTTCTTCACAGACTAAAGTTAATTATGGAGTTCCACAAGGTTCTGTGCTAGGACCAATTTTATTCACTTTATACATGCTTATATAAATTTGGCAACCCTTGTCATTTTATTGATTTGAATACATTTAGCACTAATTATTGGAACACAAAATTGGTTTTGTCAGCTCATTAACCGTTGACCTCCTTAGAAATGTGAATCCAATCATGAGAAAGGGTATTTAAGATGGCCATTTGCAAATGTTTCCCCTCTTTGCATCTCTTCTAATGAATGGCAACATGGGAGCCTCTAAACAACTCTCAAATGACCTGAAAACAAACATTGTTCAACATCATGGTTTAGGGGAAGGATACAAAAAGCTGTCAGAGATTTCAGCTGTCAGTTTGCACTGTGAGGAACATAGTGAGGAAATGGAAGACCACAGGTACAGTACTAGTTAAGGCCCAAAGTGGCAGGCCAAGAAAAATCTCAGATAAGCTGAAGCGAAGGATGGTAAGAACAGGCATAGTCAACCCACAGACCTACTCCAAAGACCTACAACATAATCTTGCTGCAGATAGTGTCTCTGTGCATTCTTCAACTATACAGCGCACTTTGCACAAGGAGATGCTGTATGATGCTGTAATACAGAGGAAACCTTTTCTGCGTACACACCACAGACTTGCTTGAGGTATGCTAAAGCACATTTGGACAAGCCAGCTTCATTTTGGAATAAGGTGCTGTGGACTGATGAAACTAAAATTGAGTTATTTGGACATAACAAGGACATAACATAACAAGGGCGGTATGCAGGGCTGAGAAAGATCACAGCATTCCAAGAAAAACACTTGCTACCTACAGTAAAATTTGGAGGTGGTTCCATCATGCTGTGGGGCTGTGGGGCCAGTGCAGGTACTGGGAATCTTGTTAAAGTTGAGGGTCACATGGATTCCAGTCAATATCAGCAGATTCTTGAGAACAATGTTCAAGAATCAGTGACAAAGTTGAAGTTGCTGGATCTTTCAACAAGACAATGACCCTAAACACTGCTCAAAATCTACTCAGGCATTCATGCAGAGGAACAAGTACAACGTTCTGGAATGGCCATCTCAGTCCCCAGACCTGAATATTATTGACAATCTGTGGTGTGATTTTAAGCTGGCTGTTCATGCTCAGAAACCAACAAACCTGAGATGTTTTGTCAAGAAGAATGGTCCAAAATACCTTCAACCAGAATCCAGACTCTCATTGGAAGCTATTGGAAGCATTAGAGGCTGTATTTCTGCAAAGGGAGGATCTACTAAATACTGGTGTATTTTCTGTTGGGGTGCCCAAATTTATGCACCTGCCTAATTTTGTTTAAAGAATTATTGCACACTTTCTGTAAATCTTGTAAACTTCATTTCACTTCTCAAATATCAGTGTGTTTGTCTGCTATATGATATATTTAACTGAAATTGCTGATCCAAACAACCAATGATTTATAATGGAAAATCATGGAACTCATCAGGGGTGCCCAAACTTTTAGATGCAACTGTATAGACAAACACACACCTATAGTCAATTTAGAGTCACTAGTTCACCAAACCTGCGTGTCTGTGGATGCTGGAGGAAGCTGGAGTACTGTGATTGATTACAGTAAATTTTGCAGAGTACAATTTACTCTGCAAAATTTACTGTGTGTGAACCCACACAAACACGGGCAAACAACATGCAAACTCCACATAGAAAGAACCAAGTGGGAAATGATCTCAGGACCTTCTTAGTGTGAGTCAACAGTGCTAACCACTAAGCCACTGTGCTACCCTTTGGCTTTGATATTTTTGTTTAATTTACATCAATTTGTAGACATTTGCTTTCAATTTGAATCTATGGAGGATCATTTTAGAAAATGTAAATATAGAAAAGCCTGAATAATTTTTGGTGCTATAAATGGCATAAACACATTAAAATGTCCAAATGCTCAACGTAGTGAATACTTTCACAGGGCACCGTATGAGTGGAAAAAGTTAGTTTTTCCTCTCGTTCACCATAAGCAGAAATTTCTAACATGTAAAAACAAATCATGTTTGAAATATTTGCGAGTTCCAGTTCGGCTCATCAAAGTACCCACCATAGCCTTGGCTGTGACCTGTGACCTTTGTGACAGAGTAACCTAAAGCCAGTATCAACAGACATTTTCTAACATATAAACATTTTGTTGTGCCACACAGACTTTTATAGAATGTTCATTCATTCATTCATTCATTTTCTGAACCCTGTTATTCCAATTAAGGGTCATGAGGGGCTGGAGTCTATCCCAAGTGGTACTTCCTTTGGTTCGATCTAATCCAGGAACAATACTTCGGAGGTGGAACCAAACACTGGAAACATTAAAGTATTGACTCTGCTCAGAAGTTGTAAATAAAATAACTCCATAAATGAGCACTCACAAAATGGATACATAAAACTACAACCCCTGGCAAAAATTATGGAATCACCGGCCTCGGAGGATGCTCATTCAGTTGTTTAATTTTGTAGAAAAAAAGCAGATCACAGACATGACACAAAACTAAAGTCATTTCAAATGGCAACTTTCTGGCTTTAAGAAACACTATAAGAAATCAGGAAAAAAAATTGTGGCAGTCAGTAACAGTTACTTTTTTAGACCAAGCAGAGGGAAAAAATATGGAATCACTCAATTCTGAGGAAAAAATTATGGAATCATGAAAAACAAAAGAACGCTCCAACACATCACTAGTATTTTGTTGCACCACCTCTGGCTTTTATAACAGCTTGCAGTCTCTGAGGCATGGACTTAATGAGTGACAAACAGTACTCTTCATCAATCTGGCTCCATCTTTCTCTGATTGCTGTTGCCAGATCAGCTTTGCAGATTGGAGCCTTGTCATGGACCATTTTCTTCAACTTCCACCAAAGACTTTCAATTGGATTAAGATCCGGACTATTTGCAGGCCATGACATTGACCCTATGTGTCTTTTTGCAAGGAATGTTTTTGCAGTTTTTGCTCTATGGCAAGATGCATTATCATCTTGAAAAATGATTTCATCATCCCCAAACATCCTTTCAATTGTCCAAAATATCAACATAAACTTGTACATTTATTGATGATGTAATGACAGCCATCTCCCCAGTGCCTTTACCTCACATGCAGCCCCATATCATCAATGACTGTGGAAATTTACATGTTCTCTTCAGGCAGTCATCTTTATAAATCTCATTGGAAAGGCACCAAACAAAAGTTCCAGCATCATCACCTTGCCCAATACAGATTCGAGATTCATCACTGAATATGACTTTCATCCAGTCATCCACAGTCCACAATTGCTTTTCCTTAGCCCATTGTAACCTTTGTTTTTTTTCTGTTTAGGTGTTAATGATGCCTTTCATTTAGCTTTTCTGTATGTAAATCCCATTTCCTTTAGGTGGCTTCTTACAGTTCAGTCACAGACGTTGACTCCAGTTTCCTCCCATTCGTTCCTCATTTGTTTTGTTGTACATTTTTTGATTTTTGAGACATATTGCTTTAAGTTTTCTGTCTTGACGCTTTGATGTCTTCCTTGGTCTACCACTATGTTTGCCTTTAACAACCTTCCCATGTTGTTTGTATTTGGTCCAGAGTTTAGACACAGCTGACTGTGAACAACCAACATCTTTTGCAACATTGCGTGATGATTTACCCTCTTTAAGACTTTGATAATCCTCTCCTTTGTTTCAATTGACATCTCTTGTGTTGGAGCCATGATTCATGTCAGTCCACTTGGTGTAACAGCTCTCCAAGGTGTGTTCACTCCTTTTTAGATGCAGACTAATGAGCAGATCTGATATGATGCAGGTGTTAGTTTTGGGGATGAAAATTTACAGGGTGATTCCATAATTTTTTCCTCAGAATTGAGTGATTCCATATTTTTTTCCTCTGCTTGGTCTAAAAAAGTAACCGTTACTGACTGCCACAATCTTTTTTTCTTGATTTCTTATAGTGTTTCTTAAAGCCAGAAAGTTGCCATTTGAAATGACTTTAGTTTTGTGTCATGTCTGTGATCTGCTTTTTTTCTACAAAATTAAACAACTGAATGAACATCCTCCAACGCCGGTGATTCCATAATTTTTGCCAGGGGTTGTATGCGCATTGAATGACATATCCTGATCAAAAATGACTCCAAGATTTCTCACAGTATTACTAGAGGTCAGTGTAATGCCATCCAGAGTAAGGATCTGGTTAGACACCATGTTTCTAAGATTTGTGGGGCCAAGTACAACAACTTCAGTTTTATCTGAGTTTAAAAGCAGGAAATTAGAGGTCATCCATGTCTTTATGTCTATAAGACAATCCTGCAGTTTAGCTAATTGGTGTGTGTCCTCTGGTTTCATGGATAGATAAAGCTGAGTATCATCTGCGTAACAATGAAAATTTAAGCAATGCCGTCTAATAATACTGCCTAAGGGAAGCATGTATAAAGTGAAAAAAATTGGTCCTAGCACAGAACCTTGTGGAACTCCATAATTAACCTTAGTCTGTGAAGAAGATTCCCCATTTACATGAACAAATTGTAATCTATTAGATAAATATGATTCAAACCACCGCAGCGCAGTGCCTTTAATACCTATGGCATGCTCTAATCTCTGTAATAAAATTTTATGGTCAACAGTATCAAAAGCAGCACTGAGGTCTAACAGAACAAGCACAGAGATGAGTCCATTGTCCGAGGCCATAAGAAGATAATTTGTAACCTTCACTAATGCTGTTTCTGTACTATGATGAATTCTAAACCCTGACTGAAACTCTTCAAATAGACCATTCCTCTGCAGATGATCAGTTAGCTGTTTTACAACTACCCTTTCAAGAATTTTTGAGAGAAAAGGAAGGTTGGAGATTGGCCTATAATTAGCTAAGATAAGTTCATAAGTTGTATCATCCCCTTTTCTCTGTATTATAATGTTGTCTCAGGTTTTGTTTTCTGTTCTTTAGTTATTCTCTGTTTAGTCAGTAGGTTGCTTTGCCACTTTGGTATCTTTATTACTTTTTATACTTTAGCCATGTCTTGAGTGTCGTTCTAGTTTAGTTTCACCAAAAGCAACATTCACACGAGGACGACAAGCCCACAGGGCCAAAACTAAACAGTAACTCAAACACAGGAAAAGCACAAAAAGGAAAAGCACAGTCAACATAACCCCAAAAACACTGAAATAGGAGCTAACACAGGCAACCTGACTGGATCGTAACAAAACAGGGATTTTTCCAGCTGAAAACATAAAGAATTTAACACCTAATGTCCAGATTAAGGGGATTTCATTTTGATTAATGATCTCTCTCTCTCTCTCTCTCTCTCTCTCTCTCTCTCTCTCTCTATATATATATATATATATATATATATATATAGTATGATTTAAGCGCACCGAGTGTACACAAAATGTGTCTTTTCAGATAACTGTCAAGAATTGTAACTTCAGATTTAAGGGAATATTGAGATTTAGTGTTTACAGAGGAATATATTGCTCCCGAATAACGTTTCGTGTCAGCTGTGAGACACTGAAAATACTGTACGAGTATATGCCAGACCTGTATGTGGGACTGTAACGCCTCTACAAAAATGAAGAAGACAATACAGTGTGCTGTAGTAGCCATAAGAAGTTGAGTAAAATAAAGCCTTTTAAGAGAAAGAGGGTCTTTCTCTTTCTCTTGTGTATTTAAAGAAAAGCAGTGTTTTCATGTATTTTTAGAAGAAACTGTGTTGCTGTCCGGCTCACAGATAAAGCCCAGGGTAGCAAAATAATGGACTGAGCGCTAAGAAACCACCACCATTGATTGGTTGATCAGCAAAAGCTACAGCGACAGTCCTCACATGACCACTCATACAGTTTGGCAGTTAAAATATTAAAACCATTCACACACTGAGTTTTAATCTGACCTGTTACAGCATTTCAGTCAGATTCATCATCACACCCTGACAATAAGACATCCTTGTTTGTAAGACTAATTCCTTATCATGAAAAAAAAAAATTACTGAAGAAATGTAATGTTCTTAAAGAAGTCCCTCGATGTTTGTCTGCTCCGGGTGTGTCCTCAGCCTGAACCAGGGAAGTCTAGCGCTTTGTCCCTTAAATAACAAGAAAAATAAGTTATTTTAAAAGTTGAAAGCGTCACAGCGCTCTATGTATTCCCGCCAGCATTTAGCCATATCCATTGTATCTTCATCATTCGGCTCTTGATGAAAATAAATCCCATTAATGCCAATAAAAAAATGAATACTTTTTAAAAGCATAATAATAACGCAAATAAACACAGGGTTTTTAAATAAGTCCCTCGATGTTTGTCTGCTCTGAGTAAATTTCACAACAAAAATAACTTAAGTGAACAACAGGAAATGAATGTCACTGGGTCACTGTAAAGGGAAACCTTTTCAAGAATGAAACAAATAATAGTCTTAACTGCTTACCATTATTTTAAATTAACGATTCTGTTCCGGAACATGAAAAAATATAAAGCTCCTGGTTTTGTATTTGTTCCGAGTAAAATATCAGAAGTTTCTGGTTTTCATTTTTGTTCAAAACCTTGCTTTTAATGACTTCCTGGAATCAGCCATCAAAAGTGTATCTGTGTGTAGTAAAAGTGTCAAATTTGTTGAAACATTCACTTATCTCTGCAGTGAGATGTATGTGGTTCTTTAGCCGTTGAGATTGAGAGATGCCTGGGAAGACCTTATGGAGTCATGAGGTCGATGGACACAGGTATTTTGTTGTGTGGGCCGCTGAAGAGGAGGTACTGCTGGCCCACCACCACAAGATGGCGCCCTGCTTGAAGTGCGGGCTTCAAGCACGAGAGGGCGTCGGAGCGACCGGGAGTGACAGCTGTCACTCATCATCCGTACCAGCTGTCACTCATCCACCACTCAACACCATCACCATAAAGGCCGGACTGCAACGCCACCTCCCCGCCGAGAAATCAGCTACCAAGCAAGGTAACCTTCTCTGCGATTTATATTGAGATTAAAATATTGTTCTGTGTGCAGCCGTGTTCCTGCGGGCTCTGTCGGAGGCTGGATTGGCGGACAGTGAGAGGGTGATGTTCTTCGCCTCTCACTCCATCCAGGAAAGAGACCAACAGGAGCTGCACGGATGACATTGTTTCTGGAGGTGGAGGTTCTCCCTCCCGGAGGAACTACTCAGGGGACGATTACTGTTTAACTGTTTCTGTTTCTGCCAGCAGTACCTGGTCTGACAGCAGGAGACGGTGGCCACCTGGGACTTGGGACTTGGCGGCTCCGGTGTTCTTCAGATCTGCTGGCGGTGGAAGCCGTGTGGGATCTGGCTCTTCTTTGGACAGACGTCTTCTATCCTCGAGCCTGCCCACACGTCACCTTGTATACGATTGACTGTACTCCTCTATTTTGTTTTTGTCTGTATTCCGTTGTGCAATTCACAACATTAAATTGTTACTTTTGGCTTATCCATTGTCCGTTCATTAACGCCCCCTGTTGTGGGTCTGTGTCACTACACCTTCCCAACATATTTGGTGATGCCGATATCTTTACAGGAGGATGACAGTCCAAGTCTTTAGGGTACTGGTGCTGTCTGTCTTACTGTATGGTCGTGGTACTAGGACTCTTTGGAGGATCCTTGGGTGATTCCATAGGGAGATGGTGGGGTAATGGTTTGCATGTTGGACTGGGATGGCAGCGATCCAGCCTCTTCTTTGATGCTGGAATGCCTTTATGCCAAGCAAGCGGTTACTTTGGGGGACATTGAGGACTCTGGGGGCCTGGAGAAGGCCAAGGAGATGCCAACATTTCACTTGCCTATAGAAGGTTATTTTTGAGGAGGTGGCTGTGAAGCAGTTGTCTGCCTGGATGGTTGCCATTGAGGACCCAATGTGGTGCATATGGCACAGGCACATGCTCCCAGAACTGACCTGACCTCCTTCTATGAGTACACTGTCTTCAGGGTCTTAGTCACCCAAGTTTGAATTATATTTTAATCTAACAAACAGCTTCCTCAGCAGGTAGAGACATGTCCCCCCCGATGCTGTCACTAAATGAAGTGAAAACAAAGTGACATAAAAAATAGTCTGAAAAATGTATTTAGGATGCACATCACCTCTCTGATGGCTACATTTAGCTTTTGTGGTGCATGAAATGAGATGTCAGTGACCTCCCTTTTAAGCATTTTCCTTATTTTGCCTTTCAGCTTCTGGAGGTGCTCTGCACCCCATACTTCCCACCTTTTTAAGCATTTTTCCTTTTTTGCTTTTCAGCTGACCCCCCAATTACAGCTCTCTTAACCCCCTGCCACTTTAAGCATTTTTTAAATGTAGATGTAAATTCATATTAAAAGTTTTTATCTAGTTGACAGTAGGGCTGTACAATATGGCCAAATTATCGTATCTCAATATTGTCATGTAAATGTCACTTACATACATGCTGTCCATATTCTTGAGCTGCTTGGGTGGGTAGGGAGAGTTCCCATGGGATAAAAAAGCTTTTCAACCTACCACCCCTGGTTCTCAAGACCAATCAATCAATCAATCAATTTTATTTATATAGCGCCAAATCACAACAAACAGTTGCCCCAAGGCGCTTTATATTGTAAGGCAAGGCCATACAATAATTATGTAAAACCCCAACGGTCAAAACGACCCCCTGTGAGCAAGCACTTGGTGACAGTGGGAAGGAAAAACTCCCTTTTAACAGGAAGAAAGACCAGGCACCTAAGTGGCTCTACTCTACTCTTTTTTTTTTTTTTTCTTTAAAGATATTTAGGTGTACCTTAGTAAACACTAGTAGAGTTCCACTTTAGATTTGGAATGTATAGTAGAAGATATACCTTACTGAATGTTCATATCATTATGATGTACAACATGACTATGATTTGACCCAAAGTGCAGCAACAGTGAAAATTAAACATTCTTAAACAAAACAGTAATAATACCACACTCATTTTGCACTTATCATAAGGTCAGGATACTGTGTCCTCCAAAAATATTGGAACACTTGGAATTTCACACATTTTAATTTGTTAATGCCATTTAAATACAAGAAATATAACATTTAAAATTTCTAAAATTATCTTCTTCAGACTCAGACTGAAAGCGAATCTCTAAAAATTTATAAAACCTGTAAATAATAATCAGTTTTATTTCCAGTTTTCTTTAGACAAGTCAGGCGATGGAAACATCAACATTTCCAAGTCACTGAATATGTCTTGGACTTTATTTACATCAATTATGAAGACATACAAACGTTTCTTTCACCAAAACATCAAATCTAGGCATTTCATCTCACATGTAGTTTCTGTCAAAGTTTAGCTGAACTTTCAGGTCGTCTTTTAATAAAATCCTCCTCTGCAACCACTTAATCAGGAAGATGGATTTATATTTAATTAATTTATATCAAGTTGTAGAGACTTGCTGAAAATGAGGTGGGCTTCATAGATAATTGGCAAAGCTTCTGGGGAAAACCTGGTCTTGTTAGGAGAGACGGCATCCATCCCACTTTGGATGGAGCAGCTCTCATTTCTAGAAATCTGGCCAATTTTCTTAAATCCTCCAAACCGTGACTATCCAGGGTTGGGACCAGGAAGCAGAGTTGTAGTCTTACACACCTCTCTGCAGCTTCACTCCCCCTGCCATCCCCTCATTACCCCATCCCCGTAGAGACGGTGCCTGCTCCCAGACCACCAATAACCAGCAAAAATCTATTTAAGCATAAAAATTCAAAAAGAAAAATAATATAGCACCTTCAACTGCACCACAGACTAAAACAGTTAAATGTGGTCTATTAAACATTAGGTCTCTCTCTTCTAAGTCCCTGTTGGTAAATGATATAATAATTGATCAACATATTGATTTATTCTGCCTTACAGAAACCTGGTTACAGCAGGATGAATATGTTAGTTTAAATGAGTCAACACCCCCGAGTCACACTAACTGTCAGAATGCTCGTAGCACGGGCCGGGGCAGAGGATTAGCAGCAATCTTCCATTCCAGCTTATTAATTAATCAAAAAACCCAGACAGAGCTTTATTTCATTTGAAAGCTTGTCTCTTAGTCTTGTCCATCCAAATTGGAAGTCCCAAAAACCAGTTTTATTTGTTATTATCTATCGTCCACCTGGTCGTTACTGTGAGTTTCTCTGTGAATTTTCAGACCTTTTGTCTGACTTAGTGCTTAGCTCAGATAAGATAATTATAGTGGGCGATTTTAACATCCACACACATGCTGAGAATGACAGCCTCAACACTGCATTTAATCTATTATTAGACTCTATTGGCTTTGCTCAAAAAGTAAATGAGTCCACCCACCACTTTAATCATATCTTAGATCTTGTTCTGACTTATGGTATGGAAATAGAAGACTTAACAGTATTCCCTGAAAACTCCCTTCTGTCTGATCATTTCTTAATAACATTTACATTTACTCTGATGGACTACCCAGCAGTAGGGAATAAGTTTCATTACACTAGAAGTCTTTCAGAAAGCGCTGTAACTAGGTTTAAGGATATGATTCCTTCTTTATGTTCTCTAATGCCATATAACAACACAGTGCAGAATAGCTACCTAAACTCTGTAAGGGAGATAGAGTATCTCGTCAATAGTTTTACATCCTCATTGAAGACAGCTTTGGATGCTGTAGCTCCTCTGAAAAAGAGAGCTTTAAATCAGAAGTGTCTGACTCCATGGCATAACTCTCAAACTCGTAGCTTAAAGCAGATAACCCGTAAGTTGGAGAGGAAATGGCATCTCACTAATTTAGAAGATCTTCACTTAGCCTGGAAAAAGAGTCTGTTGCTCTATAAAAAAGCCCTCCGTAAAGCTAGGACATCTTTCTACTCATCACTAATTGAAGAAAATAAGAACAACCCCAGGTTTCTTTTCAGCACTGTAGCCAGGCTGACAAAGAGTCAGAGCTCTATTGAGCTGAGTATTCCATTAACTTTAACTAGTAATGAGTTCATGACTTTCTTTGCTAACAAAATTTTAACTATTAGAGAAAAAATTACTCATAACCATCCCAAAGACGTATCGTTATCTTTGGCTGCTTTCAGTGATGCCGGTATTTGGTTAGACTCTTTCTCTCCGATTGTTCTGTCTGAGTTATTTTCATTAGTTACTTCATCCAAACCATCAACATGTTTATTAGACCCCATTCCTACCAGGCTGCTCAAGGAAGCCCTACCATTATTTAATGCTTCGATCTTAAATATGATCAATCTATCTTTGTTAGTTGGCTATGTACCACAGGCTTTTAAGGTGGCAGTAATTAACCATTACTTAAAAAGCCATCACTTGACCCAGCTATCTTAGCTAATTATAGGCCAATCTCCAACCTTCCTTTTCTCTCAAAAATTCTTGAAAGGGTAGTTGTAAAACAGCTAACTGATCATCTGCAGAGGAATGGTCTATTTGAAGAGTTTCAGTCAGGTTTTAGAATTCATCATAGTACAGAAACAGCATTAGTGAAGGTTACAAATGATCTTCTTATGGCCTCGGACAGTGGACTCATCTCTGTGCTTGTTCTGTTAGACCTCAGTGCTGCTTTTGATACTGTTGACCATAAAATTTTATTACAGAGATTAGAGCATGCCATAGGTATTAAAGGCACTGCGCTGCGGTGGTTTGAATCATATTTGTCTAATAGATTACAATTTGTTCATGTAAATGGGGAATCTTCTTCACAGACTAAAGTTAATTATGGAGTTCCACAAGGTTCTGTGCTAGGACCAATTTTATTCACTTTATATATGCTTCCCTTAGGCAGTATTATTAGACGGTATTGCTTAAATTTTCATTGTTACGCAGATGATACCCAGCTTTATCTATCCATGAAGCCAGACGACACACACCAATTAGCTAAACTGCAGGATTGTCTTACAGACATAAAGACATGGATGACCTCTAATTTCCTGCTTTTAAACTCAGATAAAACTGAAGTTATTGTACTTGGCCCCACAAATCTTAGAAACATGGTGTCTAACCAGATCCTTACTCTGGATGGCATTACCCTGACCTCTAGTAATACTGTGAGAAATCTTGGAGTCATTTTTGATCAGGATATGTCATTCAAAGCGCATATTAAACAAATATGTAGGACTGCTTTTTTGCATTTACGCAATATCTCTAAAATCAGAAAGGTCTTGTCTCAGAGTGATGCTGAAAAACTAATTAATGCATTTATTTCCTCTAGGCTGGACTATTGTAATTCATTATTATCAGGTTGTCCTAAAGTTCCCTAAAAAGCCTTCAGTTAATTCAAAATGCTGCAGCTAGAGTGCTGACGGGGACTAGAAGGAGAGAGCATATCTCACCCATATTGGCCTCTCTTCATTGGCTTCCTGTTAATTCTAGAATAGAATTTAAAATTCTTCTTCTTACTTATAAGGTTTTGAATAATCAGGTCCCATCTTATCTTAGGGACCTCGTAGTACCATATCACCCCAATAGAGCGCTTCGCTCTCAGACTGCAGGCTTACTTGTAGTTCCTAGGGTTTGTAAGAGTAGAATGGGAGGCAGAGCCTTCAGCTTTCAGGCTCCTCTCCTGTGGAACCAGCTCCCAATTCAGATCAGGGAGACAGACACCCTCTCTACTTTTAAGATTAGGCTTAAAACTTTCCTTTTTGCTAAAGCTTATAGTTAGGGCTGGATCAGGTGACCCTGAACCATCCCTTAGTTATGCTGCTATAGACGTAGACTGCTGGGGGGTTCCCATGATGCACTGTTTCTTCCTCTTTTTGCTCTGTATGCACCACTCTGCATTTAATCATTAGTGATCGATCTCTGCTCCCCTCCACAGCATGTCTTTTTCCTGGTTCTCTCCCTCAGCCCCAACCAGTCCCAGCAGAAGACTGCCCCTCCCTGAGCCTGGTTCTGCTGGAGGTTTCTTCCTGTTAAAAGGGAGTTTTTCCTTCCCACTGTAGCCAAGTGCTTGCTCACAGGGGGTCGTTTTGACCGTTGGGGTTTTACATCATTATTGTATGGCCTTGCCTTACAATATAAAGCACCTTGGGGCAACTGTTTGTTGTGATTTGGCGCTATATAAAAAAAAAATTGATTGATTGATTGAGTTTGAGTTTGAGTTAAGGAAGATAATTTTAGAAAAAAAATGTATTTGAAATAGAATAAACAAATTAAAATGTGTGAAATACCAAGTGTTCCAATACTTTTGAGGACAACTGAGAAACACTGAGGAGCAGCATCTTACATCTCATATACAGTAGTGTTCAGAATAATAGTAGTGCTATGTGACTAAAAAGATTAATCCAGGTTTTGAGTATATTTCTTATTGTTTCATGGGAAACAAGGTACCAGTAGATTCAGTAGATTCTCACAAATCCAACAAGACCAAGCATTCATGATATGCACACTCTTAAGGCTATGAAATTGGGCTATTAGTAAAAAAAAAGTTCGTCAATTTTGTGGAACAAACAGGTGTGAATCAGGTGTCCCCTATTTAAGGATGAAGCCAGCACCTGTTGAACATGCTTTTCTCTTTGAAAGTCTGAGGAAAATGGGACGTTCAAGACATTGTTCAGAAGAACAGCGTAGTTTGATTAAAAAGTTGATTGGAGAGGGGAAAACTTATACGCAGGTGCAAAAAAATTATAGGCTGTTCATCTACAGTGATCTCCAATGCTTTAAAATGGACAAAAAAAAAACCAGAGACGAGTGGAAGAAAACGGAAAACAACCATCAAAATGGATAGAAGAATAACCAGAATGGCAAAGGCTCACCCATGGCATAAATGCTTGGTCTTGTTGGATTTGTGAGAATCTACTGAATCTACTGGTACCTTGTTTCCCATGTAACAATAAGAAATATACTCAAAACCTGGATTAATCTTTTTAGTCACATAGCACTACTATTATTCTGAACACTACTGTATAGTGCAGCAGATAAGAGAATATTTAGAGTGGAATCCTGCAAATGGTGATACAAGCATCAAATTTGGCACAAATAATCCATAGACATGAACTCTTTAAAAAAAACTGATTGGCCACTTGAATTTTCAACAGATGGCTAGGTAGGGGTCAATTGAAGAATTACACAGGGGTCAAAATAAAAAGATGCTCCAATCATATAGAAAACTACACCACATTATTTGCCTGATAATAAAGATTCCAAAAAAGTGTAGTTTGGACAATCTGTGACTGAATGTTATGGAGTTATGAGGTAAAAGCAGCAAGAATGGTGACAATGGTCAGTTTCAGTTTGTACCTGGGTCAAAGGTTAAAGTTGCTCCATTAATTTTGCTCCAGCTGTATTTGTGCTGAATTTGATGCTTGTATCACCATTTGAAGGATTGTTTCAAAGACTGAAGAACGATTATCTGCTGCACTAATAAGACAGAGCACGAACCAGCTGTTGTCTGTTAGCTTAAACATGTGTATATAAGGCAACCTGAATAAGCGAAGTGCGCAACGTATCTGTGCATGCGTGGGTCAAACGGGGGCAAATTCCAACTCCCAAACTCACACCGCTCCCATTGAATTTCGTATACAGTAGCGTTAGCGAACTGTAAAAGTTAAGGCTTTTACAGGGATTGTTTCAAAGGCTTTAAGCCTTAAGTGACGCATACAATAATGACAGGGGCGCATTGTGCTGTTTTCAGATGCTCGAATGGAATTCATAGGCTTGAAAGTTGGCTGAAAACACACAAATGCTAAGCTCCGCCGAGTCCACACAAAGGCAAAGAAGAAGAAATGTGGTTGTAAACCTCTGTTCATTCTACACAATTTCCCCACAGAAAAGAAAGATCCAGATGGATGTAAAAGACGGACTAAAATTGTAAGTTTCGTGCAAACATTTATTTTGTCAATATCCTGAAACTGTGCCGAATTATAATGTGGTTGATGACGCCGTTTTCGGCTTGTGACTGTAATGTCGCGCCATGAATGACGTGGTGCGTAATATTGTAAAACTGACATGTTCTATAAACGAACTGCATGCATGCACATATCAGTGTATGTCTGTCAACTTATCAAAACAAACGTGACACCAAAGAGGTTATGTGTGAGACCAACCTTCCTTGTAGTCATTACAAAGCCAGTGGAGCAGCGATTTCTCATCCCTGCTTAGCAAATATTCTGCAATATCCACAGTTTCAGACTCTGGACTTCGTCTAACCATCCGTCAGTTGCCGTCAAGGGGTCAGAAATTTGTTTGTCTCCAGCTATCAACAAGGACCAGTCATTTTCAACCAGTCCCAGCAGAAGACTGCCCCTCCCTGAGCCTGGTTCTGCTGGAGGTTTCTTCCTGTTAAAAGGGAGTTTTTCCTTACCACTGTAGCCAAGTGCTTGCTCACAGGGGGTCGTTTTGACCATTGGGGTTTTACATAATTATTGTATGGCCTTGCCTTACAATATAAAGCGCCTTGGGGCAACTGTTTGTTGTGATTTGGCGCTATATAAAAAAATTGATTGATTGATTGATTGATTGATTTTCGACAGCAGCGCTCTCTTCCTCCTTCGTCGGCACCAGCGGTAGTTTCTGTACCGATGCAGCACACGAAAGCACAGCGAGCTCTTCTTTCCGTTTCTGTCCAGTGCCGTATGTAGTCCTGGTTGTAACAGGTAATCTGCGGAGCTTACAAAAACGCTTTAAATCGTCAACTTTCCAGCAGTTGAAATGATCCAAATCACAGCACTCCTCGCTGTTTTCCACCGTCATAGCATGTGGATTGGTAGTCGAAAAATTTTGCCTACCCATAATGCACCACGTGGCCCGTGATGTGCACTTTGCTTATTAAAGGAGAAATGCTGCTTTTAACAACCTGGACCTCATATTTCTGACATAAAATACGGTTGTTTACCCACCAATATAAGTTTGGTGTGATTAGAAGTCCATAGTTCAAACAATGTGTTCAGGTCAAATCTGAAGAAAACATTTTTCTTCTTCTACTAAGGTGGATTTGTTGTGTGGGCCGCTGAAGAGGAGGTACTGCTGGCCCACCACCACCAGAGGGCGCCGCCGCCCCACAGGAGCAGCCTCGGTAACAGCTGTCACCCATCACCTGAGACAGCTGACGGCAATTATCACTGGGGTATATCAGCAGGACGGCATCTCCACCTCATCGCCGAGATATCGTTCTACCTGGAAGGTAATAATCTCAGCTGACTGCTTGACAGTAACCGTTGTGATTTTTGTGAGTGATTGCAGACTTTTTTCTCCAACAAGAGGTGGAGGTAGCTTCCCTGCCGTACAGGTTGCTGGGTGCAAACGCGCCCACGTTAATTGTGTTCTTGTTCCTCGCCAGCAGTACCAGGTCCGACACGCGGAGGCAGTGGCCACCTGGGAGTTCGGAACTTGGCGGCTCCAGTATTCCCGGGGTCCTGTGGCGGAGGAAACCGTGTGGTTCCGGTTCTACTTTGGAGAGGCGTCTCCTATCTTCGAACCTGCCCACACGACACCTTTGTGAATTGAACTTTGTCCATTGTTGTAATTTGTTGTGTTTGTTGTGCACGTTCGCAACAGTAAAGTGTTGTTATTTGACCTATTCCATTGTCCGTTCATTTGCGCCCCCTGTTGTGGGTCCGTGTTCCTACACTTTCCCAACAGGATTAGAGGTTTTTGTGGTACACAGCACCAACTACTGGACAGGAGGAACCTAGCAGTCAATGTGACTCACTAATTTCAATCAATCAATCAATCAATTTTTTTTATATAGCGCCAAATCACAACAAACAGTTGCCCCAAGGCGCTTTATATTGTAAGGCAAGGCCATACAATAATTATGTAAAACCCCAACGGTCAAAACGACCCCCTGTGAGCAAGCACTTGGCTACAGTGGGAAGGAAAAACTCCCTTTTAACAGGAAGAAACCTCCAGCAGAACCAGGCTCAGGGAGGGGCAGTCTTCTGCTGGGACTGGTTGGGGCTGAGGGAGAGAACCAGGAAAAAGACATGCTGTGGAGGGGAGCAGAGATCGATCACTAATGATTAAATGCAGAGTGGTGCATACAGAGCAAAAAGAAAAAGAAACAGTGCATCATGGGAACCCCCCAGCAGTCTACGTCTATAGCAGCATAACTAAGGGATGGTTCAGGGTCACCTGATCCAGCCCTAACTATAAGCTTTAGCAAAAAGGAAAGTTTTAAGCCTAATCTTAAAAGTAGAGAGGGTGTCTGTCTCCCTGATCTGAATTGGGAGCTGGTTCCACAGGAGAGGAGCCTGAAAGCTGAAGGCTCTGCCTCCCATTCTACTCTTACAAACCCTAGGAACTACAAGTAAGCCTGCAGTCTGAGAGCGAAGCGCTCTATTAGGTAATATGGTACTACGAGGTCCCTAAGATAAGATGGGACCTGATTATTCAAAACCTTATAAGTAAGAAGAAGAATTTTAAATTCTATTCTAGAATTAACAGGAAGCCAATGAAGAGAGGCCAATATGGGTGAGATATGCTCTCTCCTTCTAGTCCCCGTCAGTACTCTAGCTGCAGCATTTTGAATTAACTGAAGGCTTTTTAGGGAACTTTTAGGACAACCTGATAATAATGAATTACAATAGTCCAGCCTAGAGGAAATAAATGCATGAATTAGTTTTTCAGCATCACTCTGAGACAAGACCTTTCTGATTTTAGAGATATTGCGTAAATGCAAAAAAGCAGTCCTACATATTTGTTTAATATGCACTTTGAATGACATATCCTGATCAAAAATGACTCCAAGATTTCTCACAGTATTACTAGAGGTCAGGGTAATGCCATCCAGAGTAAGGATCTGGTTAGACACCATGTTTCTAAGATTTGTGGGGCCAAGTACAATAACTTCAGTTTTATCTGAGTTTAAAAGCAGGAAATTAGAGGTCATCCATGTCTTTATGTCTGTAAGACAATCCTGCAGTTTAGCTAATTGGTGTGTGTCCTCTGGCTTCATGGATAGATAAAGCTGGGTATCATCTGCGTAACAATGAAAATTTAAGCAATACCGTCTAATAATACTGCCTAAGGGAAGCATGTATAAAGTGAATAAAATTGGTCCTAGCACAGAACCTTGTGGAACTCCATAATTAACTTTAGTCTGTGAAGAAGATTCCCCATTTACATGAACAAATTGTAATCTATTAGACAAATATGATTCAAACCACCGCAGCGCAGTGCCTTTAATACCTATGGCATGCTCTAATCTCTGTAATAAAATTTTATGGTCAACAGTATCAAAAGCAGCACTGAGATCTAACAGAACAAGCACAGAGATGAGTCCACTGTCCGAGGCCATAAGAAGATCATTTGTAACCTTCACTAATGCTGTTTCTGTACTATGATGAATTCTAAAACCTGACTGAAACTCTTCAAATAGACCATTCCTCTGCAGATGATCAGTTAGCTGTTTTACAACTACCCTTTCAAGAATTTTTGAGAGAAAAGGAAGGTTGGAGATTGGCCTATAATTAGCTAAGATAGCTGGGTCAAGTGATGGCTTTTTAAGTAATGGTTTAATTACTGCCACCTTAAAAGCCTGTGGTACATAGCCAACTAACAAAGATAGATTGATCATATTTAAGATCGAAGCATTAAATAATGGTAGGGCTTCCTTGAGCAGCCTGGTAGGAATGGGGTCTAATAAACATGTTGATGGTTTGGATGAAGTAACTAATGAGAATAACTCAGACAGAACAATCGGAGAGAAAGAGTCTAACCAAATACCGGCATCACTGAAAGCAGCCAAAGATAACGATACGTCTTTGGGATGGTTATGAGTAATTTTTTCTCTAATAGTTAAAATTTTGTTAGCAAAGAAAGTCATGAAGTCATTACTAGTTAAAGTTAATGGAATACTCAGCTCAATAGAGCTCTGACTCTTTGTCAGCCTGGCTACAGTGCTGAAAAGAAACCTGGGGTTGTTCTTATTTTCTTTAATTAGTGATGAGTAGAAAGATGTCCTAGCTTTACGAAGGGCTTTTTTATAGAGCAACAGACTCTTTTTCCAGGCTAAGTGAAGATCTTCTAAATTAGTGAGACGCCATTTCCTCTCCAACTTACGGGTTATCTGCTTTAAGCTACGAGTTTGTGAGTTATACCACGGAGTCAGACACTTCTGATTTAAAGCTCTCTTTTTCAGAGGAGCTACAGCATCCAAAGTTGTCTTCAATGAGGATGTAAAACTATTGACGAGATACTCTATCTCCCTTACAGAGTTTAGGTAGCTACTCTGCACTGTGTTGGTATATGGCATTAGAGAACATAAAGAAGGAATCATATCCTTAAACCTAGTTACAGCGCTTTCTGAAAGACTTCTAGTGTAATGAAACTTATTCCCCACTGCTGGGTAGTCCATCAGAGTAAATGTAAATGTTATTAAGAAATGATCAGACAGAAGGGAGTTATCAGGGAATACTGTTAAGTCTTCTATTTCCATACCATAAGTCAGAACAAGATCTAAGATATGATTAAAGTGGTGGGTGGACTCATTTACTTTTTGAGCAAAGCCAATAGAGTCTAATAATAGATTAAATGCAGTGTTGAGGCTGTCATTCTCAGCATCTGTGTGGATGTTAAAATCGCCCACTATAATTATCTTATCTGAGCTAAGCACTAAGTCAGACAAAAGGTCTGAAAATTCACAGAGAAACTCACAGTAACGACCAGGTGGACGATAGATAATAACAAATAAAACTGGTTTTTGGGACTTCCAATTTGGATGGACAAGACTAAGAGACAAGCTTTCAAATGAATTAAAGCTCTGTCTGGGTTTTGGATTAATTAATAAGCTGGAATGGAAGATTGCTGCTAATCCTCCACCCCGGCCCGTGCTACGAGCATTCTGACAGTTAGTGTGACTCGAGGGTGTTGACTCATTTAAACTAACATATTCATCCTGCTGTAACCAGGTTTCTGTTAGGCAGAATAAATCAATATGTTGATCAATTATTATATCATTTACCAACAGGGACTTAGAAGAGAGAGACCTAATGTTTAATAGACCACACTTAACTGTTTTAGTCTGTGGTGCAGTTGAAGGTGCTATATTATTTTTTCTTTTTGAATTTTTATGCTTAAATAGATTTTTGCTGGTTATTGGTAGTCTGGGAGCAGGCACCGTCTCTACGGGGATGGGGTAATGAGGGGATGGCAGGGGGAGAGAAGCTGCAGAGAGGTGTGTAAGACTACAACTCTGCTTCCTGGTCCCAACCCTGGATAGTCACGGTTTGGAGGATTTAAGAAAATTGGCCAGATTTCTAGAAATGAGAGCTGCTCCATCCAAAGTGGGATGGCTGCCGTCTCTCCTAACAAGACCAGGTTTTCCCCAGAAGCTTTGCCAATTATCTATGAAGCCCACCTCATTTTTTGGACACCACTCAGACAGCCAGCAATTCAAGGAGAACATGCGGCTAAACATGTCACTCCCGGTCTGATTGGGGAGGGGCCCAGAGAAAACTACAGAGTCCGACATTGTTTTTGCAAAGTTACACACCGATTCAATGTTAATTTTAGTGACCTCCGATTGGCGTAACCGGGTGTCATTACTGCCGACGTGAATTACAATCTTACCAAATTTACGCTTAGCCTTAGCCAGCAGTTTCAAATTTCCTTCAATGTCGCCTGCTCTGGCCCCCGGAAGACAATTGACTATGGTTGCTGGTGTCGCTAACTTCACATTTCTCAAAACAGAGTCGCCAATAACCAGAGTTTGATCCTCGGCGGGTGTATCGTCGAGTGGGGAAAAACGGTTAAAGATGTGAACGGGTTGGCGGTGTACACGGGGCTTCTGTTTAGGGCTACGCTTCCTCCTCACAGTCACCCAGTCGGCCTGCTTTCCCGGCTGCTCGGGATCTGCCAGGGGGGAACTAACGGCGGCTAAGCTACCTTGGTCCGCACCGACTACAGGGGCCTTGCTAGCTGTAGAATTTTCCACGGTGCGGAGCCGAGTCTCCAATTCGCCCAGCCTGGCCTCCAAAGCTACGAATAAGCTACACTTATTACAAGTACCATTACTGCTAAAGGAGGCCGAGGAATAACTAAACATTTCACACCCAGAGCAGAAAAGTGCGGGAGAGACAGGAGAAGCCGCCATGCTAAATCGGCTAAGAGCTAGTAGCTACGCTAAGCTAGCGGATTCCTAAAAACACGCAAAGCGAATAATGTGTAAATAATTTAGAGGTGATTCAGCAGAAGGAGTGCTTTAGTTAAGGCACGTAAAGATTACACTGGGAAACAAATCGTAATCTAGATAACTAGATCAATCTAACTGCGCAGATCAAACAGCTAACAGATACAGAAAAACACCGCTGTGCTCCGGAACAAGAAGTGATACAATACCGCAGTGAGAGCCGACCACCAGTAGAGTCAAGTAAAAAAGTAAAAAAAAAAAAAAAATAAAAAGGTAAAAAAGTAAAAAAGTCTTGAAAAAGACTATTAGTTCAAAGTCCAAAGCAGCAGGTAGCAGTCTCTGTGTAAACAGTCCCAACAGAGAGCCAAAATTAACAGATACAGCAAAACACCGCTGTGCTCCGGAACAGGAACATTTCAAAATGCAGCTCTTTCAACCAGACGTGTGGTGCCATGACATGTAAATCATCTGTGTCCAATCAGATTTCAGGGGAGTCCAGTGAAATCCTGGCCTCCACTCTAGCTCCACCCATGCCAGGAAGTGTTCAACATTTGACATTTCCTGTTTTCACTGTGACTGAGAATTCCGCATTTCATGTTTGAGTGTGAGCTTGCCACTGAGTTCCCGTGAGATTCCATGGGATCTCATCTGTCAATCCAGGAAGTATTTGACATTTGAACATTTCCTGTTTTACTGTGGATTTGAATATTGGTACTTCCTGTTTGGGATGCCCTGTACCAAGAGTGAGCTTCGCAACTCTTCGCTCATATGAATCTATTCTGTTTCTCATATATTTTGAAAAAGTTAGTGAGAAATAAACACTTCAAAATCGAATGTTGTTTTTTGAAACCAGATAACACCTCACTCACTTACTCACTCATCGTCAACCATTTATTCAGGATCGGGTCATGGGGCAGATAATACCTCTGAAGTGATTTACAAGATATCTTACGCCTCAGGAACGTGCATCAAGCCAGTGGGTCATGTCACATGTAATCTCAAAACCTCATGCACAAGTACACATGCTTCCTCCTGCAGTTCCTCTGCACAGTGGTGTTAGAAGGAAATACAATATTCACCAAGGAATCCCACCCCTTCCCCAGGTCAATATGTTCCCACTTTTCTTTGAGGAACCATTTCAATCATTTTCTCAAACATTTATTGGCAAACTGGAGATTCTCTGTCGATTTTTGCTCCTCAAAGACTCAGCCATTTGCTTTTGGACTCCAGTGATGAAAAGGTCAGTGGAGCAGGTGTGATAGCAAGATCAGGACGTAAGTGGGAGGCAGATCAAGTGGAGGCTCAAGCAGAAAGCACGCTGATGTTAAAGGACATCATGAGGAACTCCTGAGGCCTGATATTGTCATACGGTCTGAGGAGGAGAAAAATATAATCCTGATTGAACTGATGTCCTGTGGGAAGCTTCATATGAAGATGCCTTAGAGATGAAGAACCTTAAGTACCTGAAGCCCAAGAATGCAGAGATAAAGGGTGACAGACCTGGTTATTCCCAGTGGAAGTTGGCTGCAGGGGTTCTCCAGCCCAATAGTAGAGAAGGAGAGGATGTCTGTGGCTCATAGGTTGGGGCAGGCAGTGGACAGAATATCTTGCTGGCTCTGGAACAGGCGGGAGGAGTTGGGCTGAAAGCTAGGAGAAGATGGGCACTGACTGGATGTCACTGCTGACCCACCAACTGGAGGACATTGTGGTTTAGGGTGGAAACGGCTGATGAAGGTTGGTTGCCACCATGTGACATCTCCGCCTGGCAGAAAGCTACAGTCACATGAAGGTAACTGAAGGCCTTTTGGTCCTCTTTTGAAGAAAGATGTTGTTTATTTGTTCAGTTGCCTTGATGCAGGTAACTTGCCAGGTTGGTCTGCTGACTGCTACAGACGCACACACACACACACACACACACACACACACACACACACACACACACACACACACACACACACACACACACACACACACACACACACACACACACACACACACACACACACACACACACACACACACACATACTTCAGGCACTCAACTACACAATGGGAGCCTCTGGGGATCAATGCTTTGACTCAAGAGACCGTAGTGATTTCCCCGTCTGACTGGAATTCAAACAAAGGATTCTGTGGTCAGAAGTCCACCTCTTGACCACATGGAACTAGAGATCTGCGTTCAAGCTAAACTTTGCTCTGCCATTTAGGAAAAGTTGCACCTATGAAATCTGTTTCATATAGTACCATCCATTAATGAAACCCCAAATTGCAATGATCTCCCCTTGAAGATGTCTGACTGGAGATATTTTCCTTCTTGGACTTCTTTATGTGGTCTATTACCACTGAACCCTAATCGTTCCAGAGGAGTTGCACTTCAAGACACACACAGCTGGATGGATTCACGGAGAGGGTGACATGTGTCACCAAATGTTTGTTTACAGTGGGTGTATATATGTAAAAAAAACAAAAAAAAAAAACATAACTTTTAAACATGATGAGATTTGAGAAAATTGATGAGATCCCCAACACTTTGCTGTAATTCAGAGCCAGAAGCTGACCTCAGACTATACAAATGGTGTCTTTGCTGTATTGTGTATTGTCTTTTTTTATTTGTTTGTTAATTTTTCAGCATGTTTATGTTGTGCTGCTGCACAGATGAGCAGCTCTGCAGACATCAGCCCGTGTGTTACTAATATTTATCGTTCGGACGTCCTGCCGTGCATTATTCTCCACGGTGGGATGAGAGTTTGTTGACATGGACAAACATGAGATTGTATTTATTTTTGAAAGTGAGGCACCACAGTCTGGACATGGACACAATCGGGGTCAAAGGGCCACGCTGTGAGCTGGTGCGCCCCTCGGCTGTGCTCTCTGATTAACATGATGATGTCGTGTCAGTATTAAGTCCTTGTTGCTGAGCAGCAGCTGTGTTCCACACACACGTGTCTGTGACAGAACACGTTGTGCCAACAGGTCTCAGTGCATAAATCAGCTCATTAAATTTCACTTTCACAGTAGATGGAATTCAAAATTAAGTGAGCTTAACTGTCTGTGAGACAGTGAGTGTTTTTGCTTGCCCACTATCCTCACTGACATTTATGCCCACAGCTTTCCCCGAAGCTTGCCAGGCAGCGAGGGAAGCATGAAATCAGCCACCGGCATTTAGAAATTCAATGATATGATGAAATTCCATAACTGTGCAATTCTCTGAGAAACTGCACAGGAGGAGTGGATGGTGTTCAATTCACTTTGTGCTTGAAATCAGCTTCTGAAACAGGAAAAACAGGCTGAACTTTAATGCATTTCAAACTAAAATGAATTAGTAATAAATCCTTTAATAATTATTTCTAAGCCCTTCAGATAATTTGTCACATGTAATCTGCAGAGTAGCCGAAAAGCTGCTGTTTTTTTTAACATTCTTTATTTACATTTTGCATACAAAAACAACAACCAAAAAACACACACACTAAAAAAACAAACAAAAAAAAAATCAAGGAGAGAAAAAAGCAAAGAAACAAGAAACATACTGTCCCAGTAAACATCAAAGATCTGCTTCACAAAATGAACCTCAACAAAAGAACCCCCCCCCCCCCCCACACACACACACACACATGTCACATGACCTCCACAAAAACAAAACAAAAAAGCAAAAGCCCAGACCCGACCTCCCATGTCCAACGGATACTCTTCATCTGTCCGAGCGTCCAAAGTGGGAGTTGGTGGGGCCTCACACAGTCAAAAACCTATCCACTTTTACATGACATCTTGCACTTATTTTCTACATTACAAACACATTCTTCAGTCTTTCTTGCCGTTGTTGAGGAGCAGGAGGCAGGGCAGAGTCATTAATTTACTGTCCTTTTCTCAATGTCTCCCCCCAGAGTCAAAATCGGTACAAAATATAGTGGATCCAGCAGTAATGTCATTTTGTAAATGTTTTGAATTTCTTTTTGGATCCCATTCCAAAAAGGGATGAACATTGGGGAGTCCCAAAAAACCATGTCTGGGGTCCCCACACATGGCGTCTGCAGGAGGCATGATTGGTGAGCTGCAGCACATCCTCACCGCCTTTACGGCTCGGTTGGATCAGATGACCGAGCAAAACATCCTCCTGAACCGCAGAGTGGAGGCTTTCTTCGCGCAGGTGGCGGCGAGCGCTCAGGGCGCTGCTGCAGCTCCTCCTCCTGCCGACCCTGTGCAGGATATGAATGTTCCAGTGGTTGTTCAACAACCCCTCCCACCATCCCCTGAAGCATACATAAGCCCTCCTGAGCTGTACGGAGGTTGTGTGGAGACGTGCGCGGACTTCCTCATGCAGTGTTCGCTCGTCTTTGCACAACGTCCCATCATGTACGCGTCAGATGCTAGTAAAGTAGCTTATGTAATTAATCTGCTTCGAGGAGAGGCACGCGCTTGGGCTACGGCGCTTTGGGAGCAAAATTCACGGCTCCTTCACACGTACACTGGGTTTGTGAGGGAGTTCAAGACTGTGTTTGATCACCCTAACAGGGGAGAGACCGCTTCGACTGTGCTGCTGTCAATGAGACAGGGACGCCAGAGCGCAGCCGCTTATGCAGTCGACTTCCGCATCGCGGCTGAGAGGTCCGGCTGGAATAATGCTGCGCTCCGCGCCGCCTTCGTAAACGGACTGTCGTCGGTCCTGAAGGAGCACCTGGTGGCCAAGTATGAACCGCGGGAATTAGATGGGCTTATCGATCTTGTTATACGGTTAGACAATTGGTTGGAAGAAGGCCGTCGGGAACGAGACGAAGGGCGTGGCCGGGTACGCGCCGTCCCTCTTCCTTCCGGGTCCGAAAAAGGTCCGCCCTTCCCACGCTCCCTGGCCTCTACGCCCCGTGTGGCGACAGGTCCCCCTGCTGATGAAGCTATGGACACGAGCAGGGCCACATTCAGACCACCGAATAGACAGAGGAGGCTTCCCCGCGGGGCGTGTTTTGTTTGCGGCTCAATTGAGCACCAATTGGGAGATTGCCCCGAACGGTTAAACACCAACGCCCGCCCCTAGAAACTGGGCTTAGGGTGGGCCAAGAAATTCACGTGGGACACACACACATTTCCACACGGCTCCCAGTTACAATCCTTAGCGGGGATTTAACCCTTCAGGCCCCAGCACTGGTAGACACAGGGTCAGAAGGGAATCTGCTAGACAGCAGATGGTGGCGCTTCCTTCACCATTGCAGGTGCGAGCACTAGGTGGCACCCTACTCCCTTTAATCACACACAGGATGCTACCAGTAACTCTGGTGGTGTCAGGGAATCATCGGGAGGAGATAGAGTTTTTGTGACCCCCTCTACCTCCCGTGTGATTCTGGGGTTCCCCTGGATACTGAAACACAATCCCCGGATTGATTGGCCGTCCGGGTGGTGGTACAGTGGAGCGAGACCTGCCATCGGGTGTGTTTGGGATCCTCGGTCCCTCCCGGTTCCCAGGCTAAGGAGCAGGTCAAAGTTCCCCCCAATCTGTCGGCGGTGCCGGTTGAGTACCACGATCTTGCTGACGTTTTTAGCAAGGATCGGGCACTCACCCTTCCCCCGCACCGTCCGTACGATTGTGCCATCGATTTGATGCCAGGCGTGGAGTTCCTGTCCAGCAGGCTGTACAACCTCTCCCGACCTGAGCACGAATCAATGGAGACCTACATCCGGGACTCCTTAGCTGCCGGGCTGATCCGTAACTCCACCTCCCCGATGGGAGCAGGTTTCTTTTTTGTGGGCAAGAAAGATGGCGGTCTTCGTCCATGCATTGATTACCGGGGGCTGAACGAGATCACGGTTCGCAACCGATACCCGTTGCCTTTGTTGGATTCGGTGTTCACCCCCCTGCATGGAGCCAAAATATTCACAAAGCTGGATCTTAGGAATGCATATCACCTAGTTCGGGTCCGGAAGGGAGACGAATGGAAGACGGCATTCAACACCACATTAGGTCATTTTGAGTACCTGGTCATGCCGTTCGGCCTCACTAATGCCCCCGCGACGTTCCAAGCTTTGGTAAATGACGTCTTGCGGGACTTCCTGCACCGATTCGTCTTCGTATATCTGGACGATATACTCATTTTTTCTCCGGACCCTGAGACCCATGTACGGCATGTACGTCAGGTCCTGCAGCGGTTGTTAGAGAACCGGCTGTTTGTGAAGGGCGAAAAGTGTGAGTTTCACCGCACCTCTTTGTCCTTCCTGGGGTTTATCATCTTCTCCACTCCGTCGCCCCGGATCCGGCCAAGGTCGCAGCGGTGAGAGACTGGCTCCAACCTACGAGCCATAGGAAGCTGCAACAGTTCCTCGGCTTCGCAAATTTTTACAGGAGGTTCATTAAGGGGTATAGTCATGTAGTTAGCCCCCTGACAGCCCTGACCTCACCAAAAGTTCCCTTCACCTGGTCGGTTCGGTGCGATGCCGCGTTCAGGGAGTTGAAACAACGCTTCTCGACTGCACCCGTCTTGGTGCAGCCCGATCCCAGTCGCCAGTTTGTGGTTGAAGTGGACGCCTCTGACTCAGGGATAGGAGCCGTGCTATCCCAGAGCGGAGAGACCGATAAGGTTCTTCACCCGTGTGCCTATTTCTCCCGCAGGTTGACCCCAGCAGAGCGGAACTATGACATGGGCAATCGAGAGCTCCTTGCGGTGAAAGAGGCTCTTTGAGGAAGGGAGACACCTGCTGGAGGGGGCGTCAGTGCCTTTCACGGTTTTTACTGACCACCGGAACCTGGAGTATATCAGGACCGCCAAACGACTGAACCCCAGGCAAGCCCGCTGGTCACTGTTCTTCAGCCGTTTTGACTTCCGGATCACTTACCGCCCTGGGACCAAGAACCAGAGGTCGGATGCCCTGTCCCGGGTGCATGAACATGAAGTCAAGACCGAGCTGTCGGATCCACCGGAACCCATCGTACCAGAGTCCACTATCGTGGCTACCCTTACCTGGGACATGGAGAAGACCGTCCGGGAGGCCCTGGCACAGAGCCCGGATCCCGGAGCAGGGCCGAAAAATAGACTATACGTCCCACCAGAAGCCAGGGCTGCCGTCCTGGACTTCTGTCACGGGTCCAAGCTCTCCTGCCACCCAGGGATGCGTAGGACCGTGGCAGTGGTCCGGCAGCGCTTCTGGTGGGCGTCTCTGGAGGCTGACGTCCGGGCTTACATCCAGGCCTGCACCACCTGCGCCAGGGGCAAGGCGGACCACCAGAAGGCACAGGGACTCCTTCAGCCGCTTCCTGTGCACTCATTGCCCCTGGTCCCACATCGGTCTGGATTTCGTCACGGGCCTCCCGCCGTCCCGGGGGCACACCACCATCCTCACGATAGTGGACCGGTTCTCCAAGGAGGCCCACTTCGTGGCCCTCCCGACGCTCCCATCAGCCCAGGAGACAGCGGATCTCCTGGTCCACCATGTCGTCCGTCTGCATGGGATACCAACAGACATCGTCTCGGATCGCGGTCCCCAGTTATCCTCGCAGGTGTGGAGAAGTTTCTGCCGGGAACTGGGGGCCACCGTGAGCCTCTCGTCTGGGTATCACCCTCAGACTAACGGACAGGCTGAACGGGCCAATCAAGAGCTGGAGCAGGCCCTGCGATGTACGACATCCGCACACCCGATGGATTGGAGTGAAAACCTGGCCTGGATCGAGTATGCGCATAACAGCCAAGTGTCCTCTGCCACCGGCCTCTCCCCGTTCGAGGTGTGTCTGGGGTACCAACCCCCTTTGTTTCCTGTGGTGGAGGGAGAGGTCGGTGTGCCCTCGGTCCTGGCCCACCTGCGGAGATGCCGTCGGGTGTGGTGCACCGCCCGTTCGGCCTTGTTGAGGGCCCAGACGAGGGCAAAGGCCCATGCAGACCATCGACGGTCCCCGGCCCCCGCATACCAGCCCGGGCAGGAGGTATGGCTATCTACGAGGGACATACCTCTCCAGGTGGCTTCCCCAAAATTAAAGGACCGCTATATAGGCCCATTCCGTATCCTCAAGGTCCTCAGTTCCACCGCAGTGAGGCTCCAACTCCCGGCCTCACTGCGGATCCATCCAGTCTTTCATGTCTCCCGGTTGAAACCACATCACACCTCACCCCTCTGTACACCCGGTCCGGCGCCGCCTCCTGCCCGTATCATCGACAGGGAGCCAGCTTGGACAGTACGCCGGCTCTTGGATGTCCGTCGAATGGGCCGGGGCTTCCAATATTTGGTGGACTGGGAGGGGTATGGACCCGAAGAACGCTCCTGGGTGAAGAGGAGCTTCATCCTGGACCCGGCCCTCCTGGTTGATTTCTACCGACGCCACCCGGACAAGCCTGGTCAGGCGCCAGGAGGCGCCCGTTGAGGGGGGGGTCCTGTTGTGTGGGCCGCCAGAAGAGGAGGTACTGCTGGCCCACCAGCAGAGGGCGCCCTGCCTGAAGTGCGGGCTTCAGGCACGAGAGGGCGCTGCCGCCTTACAGGAACAGCCGAGGTGACAGCTGTCACTCATCAACTATGACAGCTGTCACCGATCATCTGCATCTCACCCTGGATAAAAGCAGGATGACACCTCCACCACATCGCCGAGATATCGACTTCTTTGAGAGGTAACTTTCTCTGCCTGTATTGATTGTGTCTAAGAGCTATTGTGTTGCAGCTGTCTAACCAGAGGACCAGCGTGGGTCGCGACTGTTTCATCCTACTTCCCGTCAGATAAGTGGTTACTCAGACGCTGCACGAGTGTGTGTTAGAGGTGGAGGTGGAATTCCCACCATTATTGTTACGGGGTGTATACACACCCACACTTGACTGTCTTTGTTCTCCGCCAGCAGTACCAGATCCAACACGCTGAGACGGTGGCCACCTGGGGACTTCGGGACTTGGCGGCTCCAGTATCCTTCGGGTTCGGTGGTGATGGAAATCGTGTGGTTCCGGTTCATCTCCAGACGGGCGTCTCCTATCGTCGAGCCTGCCCACACGACACCTTCATTCATTGGCTTGTATCTATTCTATAATCTACTGTGTGTGGTTGTGACATTCACAACAGTAAAGTGTTCTAATTTAACTCCCTCTATTGTCCGTTCATTTACGCCTCCTGTTGTGGGTCCGTGTCACTACACTTTGCCAACACATACAATAATGACAGGGGCGCATTGTGCTGTTTTCAAATGCTCGAATGGAATTCATAGGCTTGAAAGTTGGCTGAAAACACACAAATGCTAAGCTCTGCCGAGTCCACACAAAGACAAAGAAGAAGAAATGCGGTTGTAAACCTCCGTTCATTCTACACAATTTCCCCACAGAAAAGAAAGATCCAGATGGATGTAAAAGACGGACTAAAATTGTAAGTTTCGTGCAAACATTTATTTTGTCAATATCCTGAAACTGTGCCGAATTATAATGTGGTTGATGACGCCGTTTTCGGCTTGTGACTGTAATGTCGCGCCATGAATGACGTGGCGCGTAATATTGTAAAACTGACATGTTCTATAAACAAACTGCATGCATGCACATATCAGTATGTCTGTCAACTTATCAAAACAAACGTGACACCAAAGAGGTTATGTGTGAGACCCACCTTCCTTGTAGTCATTACAAAGCCAGTGGAGCAGCGATTTCTCATCCCTGCTTAACAAATATTCTGCAATATCCACAGTTTCAGACTCTGGACTTCATCTAACCATCCGTCAGTTGCCGTCAAGAGGTCAGAAATTTGTTTGTCTCCAGCTATCAACAAGGACCAGTCATTTTCGACAGCAGCGCTCTCTTCCTCCTTCGTCGGCACCAGCGGTAGTTTCTGTACCGATGCAGCACACGCAAGCACAGCGAGCTCTTCTTTCCGTTTCTGTCCAGTGCTGTATGTAGTCCTGGTTGTAACAGGTAATCTGCGGAGCTTACAAAAACGCTTTAAATCATCAACTTTCCAGCAGTTGAAATGATCCAAATCACAGCACTCCTCGCTGTTTTCCACTGTCATAGCATGTGGATTGGTAGTCGAAAAATTTAGCCTACCCATAATGCACCGCATGGCCCAAGATGTGCACTTCGCTTATTAAAGGAGAAATGCTGCTTTTAACAACCTGGACCTCATATTTCTGACATAAAATACGGTTGTTTACTCACCAATATAAGTTTGGTGTGATTAGAAGTCCATAGTTCAAACAACGTGTTCAGGTCAAATCTGAAGAAAACATTTTTCTTCTTCTACTAAGGTGGATTAGAGGTTTTTGTGGTACACAGCACCAACTACTGGACAGGAGGAACCTAGCAGTCAATGTGACTCACTAATTTCAAAATGCAGCTCTTTCAACCAGACGTGTGGTGCCATGACATGTAAATCATCTGTGTCCAATCAGATTTCAGGGGAGTCCAGTGAAACGCTGGCCTCCACTCTAGCTCCACCCATGCCAGGAAGTGTTCAACATTTGACATTTCCTGTTTTCACTGTGACTGAGAATTCCGCATTTCATGTTTGAGTGTGAGCTTGCCACTGAGTTCCCGTGAGATTCCATGGGATCTCATCTGTCAATCCAGGAAGTATTTGACATTTGAACATTTCTTGTTTTACTGTGGATTTGAATATTGGTACTTCCTGTTTGGGACGCCCTGTACCAAGAGTGAGCTTCGCAACTCTTCGCTCATATGAATCTATTCTGTTTCTCATATATTTTGAAAAAGTTAGTGAGAAATAAACACTTCAAAATCGAATGTTGTTTTTTGAAACCAGATAACACCTCACTCACTTACTCACTCATCGTCAACCACTTATCCAGGATCGGGTCATGGGGCAGATAATACCTCTGAAGTGATTTACAAGATATCTTACGCCTCAGGAACGTGCATCAAGCCAGTGGGTCATGTCACATGTAATCTCAAAACCTCATGCACAAGTACACATGCTTCCTCCTGCAGTTCCTCTGCACAGTGGTGTTAGAAGGAAATACAATATTCACCAAGGAATCCCACCCCTTCCCCAGGTCAACATGGTCCCACTTTTCTTTGAGGAACCATTTCAATCATTTTCTCAAACATTTATTGGCAAACTGGAGATTCTCTGTCGATTTTTGCTCCTCAAAGACTCAGCCATTTGCTTTTGGACTCCAGTGATGAAAAGGTCAGTGGAGCAGGTGTGATAGCAAGATCAGGACGTATGTGGGAGGCGGATCAAGTGGAGGCTCAAGCAGAAAGCACGCTGATGTTAAAGGACATCATGAGGAACTCCTGAGGCCTGATATTGTCATACGGTCTGAGGAGGAGAAAAATATAATCCTGATTGAACTGATGTCCTGTGGGAAGCTTCATATGAAGATGCCTTAGAGATGAAGAACCTTAAGTACCTGAAGCCCAAGAATGCAGAGATAAAGGGTGACAGACCTGGTTATTCCCAGTGGAAGTTGGCTGCAGGGGTTCTCCAGCTCAATAGTAGAGAAGGAGAGGATGTCTGTGGCTCATAGGTTGGGGCAGGCAGTGGACAGAATATCTTGCTGGCTCTGGAACAGGCGGGAGGAGTTGGGCTGAAAGCTAGGAGAAGATGGGCACTGACTGGATGTCACTGCTGACCCACCAACTGGAGGACATTGTGGTTTAGGGTGGAAACGGCTGACGAAGGTTGGATGCCACCATGTGACATCTCCGCCTGGCAGAAAGCTACAGTCACATGAAGGTAACTGAAGGCCTTTTGGTCCTCTTTTGAAGAAAGATGTTGTTTATTTGTTCAGTTGCCTTGATGCAGGTAACTTGCCAGGTTGGTCTGCTGACTGCTACAGACGCACACACACAAACACACACACACACACACACACACACACACACACACACACACACACACACACACACACACACACACACACACACACACACACACACACACACACACATACTTCAGGCACTCAACTACACAATGGGAGCCTCTGGGGGATCAATGCTTTGACTCAAGAGACCGTAGTGATTTCCCCGTCTGACTGGAATTCAAACAAAGGATTCTGTGGTCAGAAGTCCACCTCTTGACCACATGGAACTAGAGATCTGCGTTCAAGCTAAACTTTGCTCTGCCATTTAGGAAAGTTGCACCTATGAAATCTGTTTCATATAGTACCATCCATTAATGAAACCCCAAATTGCAATGATCTCCCCTTGAAGATGTCTGACTGGAGATATTTTCCTTCTTGGACTTCTTTATGTGGTCTATTACCACTGAACCCTAATCGTTCCAGAGGAGTTGCACTTCAAGACACACACAGCTGGATGGATTCACGGAGAGGGTGACATGTGTCACCAAATGTTTGTTTACAGTGGGTGTATATATGTAAAAAAAAACAAAAAAAAAAAACATAACTTTTAAACATGATGAGATTTGAGAAAATTGATGAGATCCCCAACACTTTGCTGTAATTCAGAGCCAGAAGCTGACCTCAGACTATACAAATGGTGTCTTTGCTGTATTGTGTATTGTCTTTTTTTATTTGTTTGTTAATTTTTCAGCATGTTTATGTTGTGCTGCTGCACAGATGAGCAGCTCTGCAGACATCAGCCCGTGTGTTACTAATATTTATCGTTCGGAACGTCCTGCCGTGCATTATTCTCCACGGTGGGATGAGAGTTTGTTGACATGGACAAACATGAGATTGTATTTATTTTTGAAAGTGAGGCACCACAGTCTGGACATGGACACAATCGGGGTCAAAGGGCCACGCTGTGAGCTGGTGCGCCCCTCGGCTGTGCTCTCTGATTAACATGATGATGTCGTGTCAGTATTAAGTCCTTGTTGCTGAGCAGCAGCTGTGTTCCACACACACGTGTCTGTGACAGAACACGTTGTGCCAACGGGTCTCAGTGCATAAATCAGCTCATTAAATTTCACTTTCACAGTAGATGGAATTCAAAATTAAGTGAGCTTAACTGTCTGTGAGACAGTGAGTGTTTTTGCTTGCCCACTATCCTCACTGACATTTATGCCCACAGCTTTCCCCGAAGCTTGCCAGGCAGCGAGGGAAGCATGAAATCAGCCACCGGCATTTAGAAATTCAATGATATGATGAAATTCCATAACTGTGCAATTCTCTGAGAAACTGCACAGGAGGAGTGGATGGTGTTCAATTCACTTTGTGCTTGAAATCAGCTTCTGAAACAGGAAAAACAGGCTGAACTTTAATGCATTTCAAACTAAAATGAATTAGTAATAAATCCTTTAATAATTATTTCTAAGCCCTTCAGATAATTTGTTACATGTAATCTGCAGAGTAGCCGAAAAGCTGCTGTTTTTTTTTTAACATTCTTTATTTACATTTACAAAGCGCCTTGGGGCAACTGTTTGTTGTGATTTGGCGCTATATAAAAAAATTGATTGATTGATTGATTACATTTTGCATACAAAAACAACAACCAAAAAACACACACACTAAAAAAAACAAACAAAAAAAAATCAAGGAGAGAAAAAAAGCAAAGAAACAAGAAACATACTGTCCCAGTAAACATCAAAGATCTGCTTCACAAAATGAACCTCAACAAAAGAACCCCCCCCCCCTCCCCCCCCCCCCACACACACACATGTCACATGACCTCCACAAAAACAAAACAAAAAAGCAAAAGCCCAGACCCGACCTCCCGTGTCCAACGGATACTCTTCATCTGTCCGAGCGTCCAAAGTGGGAGTTGGTGGGGCCTCACACAGTCAAAAACCTATCCATTTTTACATGACATTTTGCACTTATTTTCTACATTACAAACACATTCTTCAGTCTTTCTTGCCGTTGTTGAGGAGCAGGAGGCAGGGCAGAGTCATTAATTTACTGTCCTTTTCTCAATGTCTCCCCCCGGAGTCAAAATCGGTACAAAATATGGTGGATCCAGCAGTAATGTCATTTTGTAAATGTTTTGAATTTCTTTTTGGATCCCCTTCCAAAAAGGGATCAACATTGGGGAGTCCCAAAAAACCATGTCTGGGGTCCCCAATTTGTTTACACTTCCTCCAGCATAAATTTGCAGAATTCTTGTCATATTTTGATGTACTGAGGGCGTTTTGAAGAATCTCATTCTCAATTTCCAATTGAATTCCTTCCACACTGTATTATGACCCTTATTTCAAGCCTAGATTTGATGTTTGGTGAAAGAAACTTTTGTATTTCTTCATAATTGATGTAAATAAAGTCCAAGACATACAGCAGTGTTCAGAATAATAGTAGTGCTATGTGACTAAAAAGATTAATCCATGTTTTGAGTATATTTCTTATTGTTACATGGGAAACAAGGTACCAGTAGATTCAGTAGATTCTCACAAATCCAACAAGACCAAGCATTCATAATATGCACACTCTTAAGGCTATGAAATTGGGCCGTTAGTAAAAAAAAAAAAAGTAGAAAAGGGGGTGTTCACAATAATAGTAGCATCTGCTGTTGACGCTACAAACTCAAAACTATTATGTTCAAACTGCTTTTTTTTTTTTTTAGCAATCCTGTGAATCACTAAACTAGTATTTAGTTGTATAACCACAGTTTTTCATGATTTCTTCACATCTGCAAGGCATTAATTTTGTTGGTTTGGAACCAAGATTTTGCTTGTTTACTAGTGTGCTTGGGGTCATTGTCTTGTTGAAACACCCATTTCAAGGGCATGTCCTCTTCAGCATAAGGCAACATGACCTCTTCAAGTACTTTGACATATCCAAACTGATCCATGATACCTGGTATGCGATATATAGGCCCAACACCATAGTAGGAGAAACATGCCCATATCATGATGCTTGCACCACCATGCTTCACTGTCTTCACTGTGAACTGTGGCTTGAATTCAGAGTTTGGAGGTCATCTCACAAACTGTCTGCGGCCCTTGGACCCAAAAAGAACAATTTACTCTCATCAGTCCACAAAATATTCCTCCATTTCTCTTTAGGCCAGTTGATGTGTTCTTTGGCAAATTGTAACCTCTTCTGCACGTCTTTTATTTAACAGAGGGACTTTGTGGGGGATTCTTGCAAATAAATTAGCTTCACACAGGCGTCTTCTAACTGGTCACAGCACTTACAGGTGCTGATCAATGGGTGAGCCTTTGCCATTCTGGTTTTCCCCTCTCCAATCAACTTTTTAATCAAACTACGCTGTTCTTCTGAACAATGTCTTGAACGTCCCATTTTCCTCAGGCTTTCAAAGAGAAAAGCATGTTATGTGCCGACGCGGGTTGAGGAGCGGACCTGCATCTGACTGAACCCAGCGCTAAATAACCAGAAAGCGGTTCCAAAAACAAAACATTTATTTCCCTTTCTGTGCAATAATTGTGTACAACATAAGATATGGTTTGTCTGGCGGAGTGAAGGACGGCGCGCTCTCCAGCGCCCAAAGGGATCGAAGCCCGGCGCCTCTGGACTCAAATTCACCGCCAAACACCCCCCAGGTGGACACGACAAACTGACTCTGTGAAGGATAGAAGAGGTGAGGTAAGTGAACAGCTACAACTAATATCCTTCAAAGGCACACACTATCAGCAACACATTCAGGTCTGAATTTAAGCTTTATGTAAATGAGCAGCGTCTCACAACAGGTGGAGGATCATCAGTCCGCACGCCACGGCCGTGAGAAGCGAGCTGCACAATTCTCATCAATGTTCAAATATACTGCGTAACAAAATACCAAATTACTATTAACACTTATTCAGACAATCAATCACCTCTGATGTGTGCTGACAGCATGTGTCCCTCACCCGTCCTCCTTCACAGGCACGATGTGTCAAACCCAGGCGCGGTCCTCAGCGTCTCAAAAACGAACGTCACAAGGTCGAGTTCCCGGCAATTCTGCTTGAATCACTCATGGCTTAAATGCAGAACGCCATTTCATTATCTGCTTCAGCTGAAAGTCTTTAAGTCTGCACGTGAGCATCATCCACAGGTGCTGCGAGTCATTAGGTCTGCACATGAACATCCTCCACAAGTGCAGCCAATAATGTTGATGAGGGTGAAGGATTCTTCTGCCAGCACCTTCTCCACAGACAAAAACCAGTTTGCATACCACCTGGAGAGCAAAGAAAAGAAAACAACACAAAAACATCCAGCCAAACCCCCCAACACACAACAAAGCATGGTCAACAGGTGCTGGCTTCATCCTTAAATAGGGGACACCTGATTCACACCTGTTTGTTCCACAAAATTGATGAACTCACTGACTGAATGCCACACTACTATTATTGTGAACACCCCCTTTTCTATTTTGTTTTACTAATAGCCCAATTTCATAGTCTTAAGAGTGTGCATATCATGAATGCTTGGCCTTGTTGGATTTGTGAGAATCTACTGAATCTACTGGTACCTTGTTTCCCATGTAACAATAAGAAATATACTCAAAACCTGGATTAATCTTTTTAGTCACATAGCACCTGTTGTGTGTTGGGGGGTTTGGCTGGACATTTGGGTGTTCTTTTCTTTTCTTTGCTCTCCAGGTGGTATGCAAACTGATTTATTGTCTGTGGAGAAGGTGCTGGCAGAAGAGTCCTTCACCCTCATCAACATGATGTGCAGCACCTGTGGATGGTGCTCACGTGCAACCTTAAAGACTTTCAGCTGAAGCAGATAATGAGATGGCGTTCTGCATTTAAGTCATGTGTGATTCAAGCAGAATTGCCGGGAACTCGACCTTGTGATGTTCATTTGTGAGACGCTGAGGACCGCGCCTGGGTTTGACACATCGTGCCTGTGAAGGAGGAAGGGTGAGGGACACATGCTGTCAGCACACATCAGAGGTGATTGATTATCTGAATAATTGTTAACAGTAACTTGGTATTTTGTTACGCAGTATATTTGAACTTTGATGAGAATTGTGCAGCTCGCTTCTCACTGCCGTGGCGTGCGGACTGATGATCCTCCACCTGTTGTGAGAAGCTACTCATTTACATAAAGCTTAAATTCAGACCTGAATGTGTTGCTGATAGTGTGTGTTTTGTGAAGGATATTAGTTGTAGCTGCTGACTTACCTCACCTTTTCTATCCTTCGCAGAGTCGGTTGTCGTGTCCACCTGGGGGGTGTTTGGCGGTGAACGTGGGTCCAGAAGCGCCGGGCTTCAATCCTTTTGGGTGCTGGAGAGCGTGCCGTCCTTCACTCCGCCAGACCGACACAGCTTTTGTTTGTACACTTTGTTATGCACCAAAGGGTGGAAAAATAAATTGTTTTGTTATTGGAACCGCTTTCTGGTTGTTTTAGCACTGGGTTCCGTCAGACGCAGGTCCGCTCCTCAACCCGCATCGACACATAACAGTACTACTATTATTCTGAACACTACTGTATTCAGTGACTTGGAAATGTTCATGTTTCCATCCCCTGACATGTCTAAAGAAAACTGACAATACAACTGCCACTGAGTTCCCGTGAGATTCCATGGGATCTCATCTGTCAATCCAGGAAGTATTTGACATTTGAACATTTCTTGTTTTACTGTGGATTTGAATATTGGTACTTCCTGTTTGGGACGCCCTGTACCAAGAGTGAGCTTCGCAACTCTTCGCTCATATGAATCTATTCTGTTTCTCATATATTTTGAAAAAGTTAGTGAGAAATAAACACTTCAAAATCGAATGTTGTTTTTTGAAACCAGATAACACCTCACTCACTTACTCACTCATCGTCAACCACTTATCCAGGATCGGGTCATGGGGCAGATAATACCTCTGAAGTGATTTACAAGATATCTTACGCCTCAGGAACGTGCATCAAGCCAGTGGGTCATGTCACATGTAATCTCAAAACCTCATGCACAAGTACACATGCTTCCTCCTGCAGTTCCTCTGCACAGTGGTGTTAGAAGGAAATACAATATTCACCAAGGAATCCCACCCCTTCCCCAGGTCAACATGGTCCCACTTTTCTTTGAGGAACCATTTCAATCATTTTCTCAAACATTTATTGGCAAACTGGAGATTCTCTGTCGATTTTTGCTCCTCAAAGACTCAGCCATTTGCTTTTGGACTCCAGTGATGAAAAGGTCAGTGGAGCAGGTGTGATAGCAAGATCAGGACGTAAGTGGGAGGCAGATCAAGTGGAGGCTCAAGCAGAAAGCACGCTGATGTTAAAGGACATCATGAGGAACTCCTGAGGCCTGATATTGTCATACGGTCTGAGGAGGAGAAAAATATAATCCTGATTGAACTGATGTCCTGTGGGAAGCTTCATATGAAGATGCCTTAGAGATGAAGAACCTTAAGTACCTGAAGCCCAAGAATGCAGAGATAAAGGGTGACAGACCTGGTTATTCCCAGTGGAAGTTGGCTGCAGGGGTTCTCCAGCCCAATAGTAGAGAAGGAGAGGATGTCTGTGGCTCATAGGTTGGGGCAGGCAGTGGACAGAATATCTTGCTGGCTCTGGAACAGGCGGGAGGAGTTGGGCTGAAAGCTAGGAGAAGATGGGCACTGACTGGATGTCACTGCTGACCCACCAACTGGAGGACATTGTGGTTTAGGGTGGAAACGGCTGATGAAGGTTGGATGCCACCATGTGACATCTCCGCCTGGCAGAAAGCTACAGTCACATGAAGGTAACTGAAGGCCTTTTGGTCCTCTTTTGAAGAAAGATGTTGTTTATTTGTTCAGTTGCCTTGATGCAGGTAACTTGCCAGGTTGGTCTGGTGACTGCTACAGACGCACACACACAAACACACACACACACACACACACACACACACACACACACACACACACACACACACACACACACACACACACACACACACACACACACACACACACACACATACTTCAGGCACTCAACTACACAATGGGAGCCTCTGGGGGATCAATGCTTTGACTCAAGAGACCGTAGTGATTTCCCCGTCTGACTGGAATTCAAACAAAGGATTCTGTGGTCAGAAGTCCACCTCTTGACCACATGGAACTAGAGATCTGCGTTCAAGCTAAACTTTGCTCTGCCATTTAGGAAAAGTTGCACCTATGAAATCTGTTTCATATAGTACCATCCATTAATGAAACCCCAAATTGCAATGATCTCCCCTTGAAGATGTCTGACTGGAGATATTTTCCTTCTTGGACTTCTTTATGTGGTCTATTACCACTGAACCCTAATCGTTCCAGAGGAGTTGCACTTCAAGACACACACAGCTGGATGGATTCACGGAGAGGGTGACATGTGTCACCAAATGTTTGTTTACAGTGGGTGTATATATGTAAAAAAAAGCAAAAAAAAAAAACATAACTTCTAAACATGATGAGATTTGAGAAAATTGATGAGATCCCCAACACTTTGCTGTAATTCAGAGCCAGAAGCTGACCTCAGACTATACAAATGGTGTCTTTGCTGTATTGTGTATTGTCTTTTTTTATTTGTTTGTTAATTTTTCAGCATGTTTATGTTGTGCTGCTGCACAGATGAGCAGCTCTGCAGACATCAGCCCGTGTGTTACTAATATTTATCGTTCGGACGTCCTGCCGTGCATTATTCTCCACGGTGGGATGAGAGTTTGTTGACATGGACAAACATGAGATTGTATTTATTTTTGAAAGTGAGGCACCACAGTCTGGACATGGACACAATCGGGGTCAAAGGGCCACGCTGTGAGCTGGTGCGCCCCTCGGCTGTGCTCTCTGATTAACATGATGATGTCGTGTCAGTATTAAGTCCTTGTTGCTGAGCAGCAGCTGTGTTCCACACACACGTGTCTGTGACAGAACACGTTGTGCCAACGGGTCTCAGTGCATACCAAGCATACCAAGACCAAGCATTCATGATATGCACACTCTTAAGGCTATGAAATTGGGCCGTTAGTAAAAAAAAAAAAAGTAGAAAAGGGGGTGTTCACAATAATAGTAGCATCTGCTGTTGACGCTACAAACTCAAAACTATTATGTTCAAACTGCTTTTTTTTTTTTAGCAATCCTGTGAATCACTAAACTAGTATTTAGTTGTATAACCACAGTTTTTCATGATTTCTTCACATCTGCAAGGCATTAATTTTGTTGGTTTGGAACCAAGATTTTGCTTGTTTACTAGTGTGCTTGGGGTCATTGTCTTGTTGAAACACCCATTTCAAGGGCATGTTCTCTTCAGCATAAGGCAACATGACCTCTTCAAGTACTTTGACATATCCAAACTGATCCATGATACCTGGTATGCGATATATAGGCCCAACACCATAGTAGGAGAAACATGTTCATATCATGATGCTTGCACCACCATGCTTCACTGTCTTCACTGTGAACTGTGGCTTGAATTCAGAGTTTGGAGGTCATCTCACAAACTGTCTGCGGCCCTTGGACCCAAAAAGAACAATTTTACTCTCATCAGTCCACAAAATATTCCTCCATTTCTCTTTAGGCCAGTTGATGTGTTCTTTGGCAAATTGTAACCTCTTCTGCACGTCTTTTATTTAACAGAGGGACTTTGTGGGGGATTCTTGCAAATAAATTAGCTTCACACAGGCGTCTTCTAACTGGTCACAGCACTTACAGGTGCTGATCAATGGGTGAGCCTTTGCCATTCTGGTTTTCCCCTCTCCAATCAACTTTTTAATCAAACTACGCTGTTCTTCTGAACAATGTCTTGAACGTCCCATTTTCCTCAGGCTTTCAAAGAGAAAAGCATGTTATGTGCCGACGCGGGTTGAGGAGCGGACCTGCATCTGACTGAACCCAGCGCTAAATAACCAGAAAGCGGTTCCAAAAACAAAACATTTATTTCCCTTTCTGTGCAATAATTGTGTACAACATAAGATATGGTTTGTCTGGCGGAGTGAAGGACGGCGCGCTCTCCAGCGCCCAAAGGGATCGAAGCCCGGCGCCTCTGGACTCAAATTCACCGCCAAACACCCCCCAGGTGGACACGACAAACTGACTCTGTGAAGGATAGAAGAGGTGAGGTAAGTGAACAGCTACAACTAATATCCTTCAAAGGCACACACTATCAGCAACACATTCAGGTCTGAATTTAAGCTTTATGTAAATGAGCAGCGTCTCACAACAGGTGGAGGATCATCAGTCCGCACGCCACGGCCGTGAGAAGCGAGCTGCACAATTCTCATCAATGTTCAAATATACTGCGTAACAAAATACCAAATTACTATTAACACTTATTCAGACAATCAATCACCTCTGATGTGTGCTGACAGCATGTGTCCCTCACCCGTCCTCCTTCACAGGCACGATGTGTCAAACCCAGGCGCGGTCCTCAACGTCTCACAAACGAACGTCACAAGGTCGAGTTCCCGGCAATTCTGCTTGAATCACTCATGGCTTAAATGCAGAACGCCATTTCATTATCTGCTTCAGCTGAAAGTCTTTAAGTCTGCACGTGAGCATCATCCACAGGTGCTGCGAGTCATTAGGTCTGCACATGAACATCCTCCACAAGTGCAGCCAATAATGTTGATGAGGGTGAAGGATTCTTCTGCCAGCACCTTCTCCACAGACAAAAACCAGTTTGCATACCACCTGGAGAGCAAAGAAAAGAAAACAACACAAAAACATCCAGCCAAACCCCCCAACACACAACAAAGCATGGTCAACAGGTGCTGGCTTCATCCTTAAATAGGGGACACCTGATTCACACCTGTTTGTTCCACAAAATTGATGAACTCACTGACTGAATGCCACACTACTATTATTGTGAACACCCCCTTTTCTATTTTGTTTTACTAATAGCCCAATTTCATAGTCTTAAGAGTGTGCATATCATGAATGCTTGGCCTTGTTGGATTTGTGAGAATCTACTGAATCTACTGGTACCTTGTTTCCCATGTAACAATAAGAAATATACTCAAAACCTGGATTAATCTTTTTAGTCACATAGCACCTGTTGTGTGTTGGGGGGTTTGGTGTTATGTGTCGGACGCAGCTCGGAGAACCGACCAGCGTTTGAAGGACCCAGTATGAAATAAGCAGAGCACGGTTCAAAGGCTAACTGAATTTAATACATAACAGTGATCAAAAGAATAATAAAAGGTGCGGTCTGGCGTGGTGCGCTCCCAGCAGCGCTAATGGTCCGGAGCCAGAAGCTGTTTCGGACCCAAGGACCCCGCCGACACCCCCCAGGTGGCCGCAACAACCGAGTCTGTGAAAGAAGGAACCATTATGTGAGTCCACACTCTACACACAGAACACTTAAAGGTGTACAAACAGCAAACACTTCCTGGCTTGATTACTGATCAGCTTCCAACCTGCAGGCATGGAACATCCCGTTCACAATCACCACCGCAGTGGAAGCTGATACATGACTAACATACAGCTCAATACAATAAGGTGTGAGGGACACCACATTTACTGACTGTATAACTGTTAGTCACAAAATCCAACGTACCTCAGGAAGTGTGCTGACGAGCGTGAGACCTCACCCTCTCCTCTTTCACAGACCGTGCATCAAACCTGGACATTCTCAGCGTCCGCTGCTGATGAGATGGCTCCCAAGACGACGATCTCACCCGTCTGGTCACAAGGTCGAGTCTCTGGCAAATGCACACTGTGCACTTCAGTCTTAAATGCCAACATACTCCAATCCCTCCAGATGCACCTCAGCTGTGAGTCCTGACGAGTCGCAGGTGATCAGGGTGAAGTCCTAACAGCCTCAGCAACACAGCCACTCAGTCCCAAATGCACGCCACCTGGGAGGAAACCAAATGACAAACAAACCGGCAGCCAGGCCCCCCCAGCCATACAACAGTACCCCACCCTCACGGGAAGCCTCCCGGCGACCACACACACCTGGCCCAGGAGACTGCCCGAACTGGCTGCATATTTGCCCTTGGTTCTAACAGTCTTAGCACAGGTGTGGCCAGGAGTTCCTACACCTGTGCGGTCAGCCTTTAACCAAACGTGTGATTAGTCAAAAACAAAACAACCAAAACATCCCCCCCCCCTCCCCAGGGGACCGTCCCATCAAACCCCAGGGAAGGGGAGAAAGGAAAAACAACCCAAACCCAAGCCTACAAACAAAAATACTTAAACACCCCCCCCCCCCCCCCCCCCAGAGGACCGTTCCATCAAACCCCAGGGAAGGGGAGAAAAGAAAAACAACCCACATGTAACACACAACAAAAATGCCAAAAGACCCCCCCCCTCCTCCCCCCCAAACGACACGCAGGGACCAACACCCCCCAGAGGGCCACCCGCCAGCTCCAGGAGTAATAACCACGGCCGAGGTCCCTCTGGGATCCACCGTCACCCACGGGGACTACCAGCGCCCCCCAGAGGACCACTCGTCAACCCCAGGAGACGCCTCCCCACACGACCAATGGACCCAGCCCCGGCCGCCCACGGCTAGATGGACCCAACGCCTTTTCCCCCCCAGAGGACACCACAGTCAAACCCTGAGGGTGGAAACTGGGGGAGGAAAAACAAAACAAAAACCCCAAACCCCCCCCCCCCCTCCCCTCCCGGGTGCAGAGGCCACCTGGGAAACGCCCAGCTCAACCTAACTGCACCCCTCCAGCAATGCCGACACTACGGCACCCCCGGCTGGAGTCAGAGGAGAAGAGAGGGCATAACAAAAAACAGAGAAAGACAACCCAAATACCACCCCATCACCCCCCAGGGGACCGTTCCATCTAACCCCGGGGAGGGGGGAAACAAAAAGAAACAAAGAAAAAAAAAAAAAACAGACCAACACACAGTTATTTGGGTCCCCGTCTTTCCTTTTCTTTTTCTTTTTTTGTGTAGCAAAGGCTGCAGGATCACACCCCCAGACAAACAGTGGACAACAAAAAACAAAAACCCACTCAAAAAACACCCACACAAAATGAACCAACACAAAACAAATCAGTGAGTTATACCGTCAAGCTCAACCACATGGAACACACCTGTTCCTACTCAAGAGCTTGACGGTACCGTGATTCAGTCACCACAAGGGGGAACCAGAGTGCTAAAAAATGAAAAACCCCCTTTGGTGACAAAAAACAAACGAGCTGCATCTTCGTGCGCAGCTGTGTGCAACACAACCAAAATGTGCTCAACGAAATAACGCCGGAGCTGAAACAACAGACGCAATAGTTACCTTTTATCCGGGGAAACGGGGCTACGACTGTAGCACAGGAAGCCCAGCGACCCGTGCTAACAGAGCTCCGCCGTGCGCGTGAACCCATTACAAACGCACTCTTGCAGCTCCCGTTTAAACCTCTTATCCGGTCGGAGTGTGACGCGAAGCTGTCGCCAGTCACACTCCACCACGACCCACGGATAAGGCACAAACACAGGACACGGCTGCAAGAGAGCACAAATTAGTATCCAGTAATGGGTTCTCAAACACGCACCTTCCGGGCGGAGAGCCCCGCAACTGATCCGGATAACTACTGAACGTCTGCTGCCGCCTTCCCGGCGCGTTACCGTCTCTGCTACCGCTGGGTCCGTGATGTTTGGCCAGAGACTACTGTTATGTGTCGGACGCAGCTCGGAGAACCGACCAGCGTTTGAAGGACCCAGTATGAAATAAGCAGAGCACGGTTCAAAGGCTAACTGAATTTAATACATAACAGTGATCAAAAGAATAATAAAAGGTGCGGTCTGGCGTGGTGCGCTCCCAGCAGCGCTAATGGTCCGGAGCCAGAAGCTGTTTCGGACCCAAGGACCCCGCCGACACCCCCCAGGTGGCCGCAACAACCGAGTCTGTGAAAGAAGGAACCATTATGTGAGTCCACACTCTACACACAGAACACTTAAAGGTGTACAAACAGCAAACACTTCCTGGCTTGATTACTGATCAGCTTCCAACCTGCAGGCATGGAACATCCCGTTCACAAATCACCACCGCAGTGGAAGCTGATACATGACTAACATACAGCTCAATACAATAAGGTGTGAGGGACACCACATTTACTGACTGTATAACTGTTAGTCACAAAATCCAACGTACCTCAGGAAGTGTGCTGACGAGCGTGAGACCTCACCCTCTCCTCTTTCACAGACCGTGCATCAAACCTGGACATTCTCAGCGTCCGCTGCTGATGAGATGGCTCCCAAGACGACGATCTCACCCGTCTGGTCACAAGGTCGAGTCTCTGGCAAATGCACACTGTGCACTTCAGTCTTAAATGCCAACATACTCCAATCCCTCCAGATGCACCTCAGCTGTGAGTCCTGACGAGTCGCAGGTGATCAGGGTGAAGTCCTAACAGCCTCAGCAACACAGCCACTCAGTCCCAAATGCACGCCACCTGGGAGGAAACCAAATGACAAACAAACCGGCCGCCAGGCCCCCCCAGCCATACAACATTTGGCTGGACATTTGGGTGTTCTTTTCTTTTCTTTGCTCTCCAGGTGGTATGCAAACTGATTTATTGTCTGTGGAGAAGGTGCTGGCAGAAGAGTCCTTCACCCTCATCAACATGATGTGCAGCACCTGTGGATGGTGCTCACGTGCAACCTTAAAGACTTTCAGCTGAAGCAGATAATGAGATGGCGTTCTGCATTTAAGTCATGTGTGATTCAAGCAGAATTGCCGGGAACTCGACCTTGTGATGTTCATTTGTGAGACGCTGAGGACCGCGCCTGGGTTTGACACATCGTGCCTGTGAAGGAGGAAGGGTGAGGGACACATGCTGTCAGCACACATCAGAGGTGATTGATTATCTGAATAATTGTTAACAGTAACTTGGTATTTTGTTACGCAGTATATTTGAACTTTGATGAGAATTGTGCAGCTCGCTTCTCACTGCCGTGGCGTGCGGACTGATGATCCTCCACCTGTTGTGAGAAGCTACTCATTTACATAAAGCTTAAATTCAGACCTGAATGTGTTGCTGATAGTGTGTGTTTTGTGAAGGATATTAGTTGTAGCTGCTGACTTACCTCACCTTTTCTATCCTTCGCAGAGTCGGTTTGTCGTGTCCACCTGGGGGGTGTTTGGCGGTGAACGTGGGTCCAGAAGCGCCGGGCTTCAATCCTTTTGGGTGCTGGAGAGCGTGCCGTCCTTCACTCCGCCAGACCGACACAGCTTTTGTTTGTACAGTTTGTTATGCACCAAAGGGTGGAAAAATAAATTGTTTTGTTATTGGAACCGCTTTCTGGTTGTTTTAGCGCTGGGTTCCGTCAGACGCAGGTCCGCTCCTCAACCCGCATCGACACATAACAGTACTACTATTATTCTGAACACTACTGTATTCAGTGACTTGGAAATGTTCATGTTTCCATCCCCTGACATGTCTAAAGAAAACTGACAATAAAACTGATTATTATTTACAAGTATTATCAAGTTTTAAGGTTTGCTTTCAGTTTGAGTTTGAGGAAGATAATTTTAGAATTTTTTATTCTTTATTTTTTGGATTTCTTTTATTTGAAATGGCATAAACAAATTAAAATGTGTGAAATACCAAGTGTTCCAATACTACACTGTATCCTAACCTTACGATGAGTGCAAAATGAGTGTGGTATTATTAAGCCTTCATCACACATAGCAAGAATGTGCAGGAACCAGGCTGAAACGGCAAATATTACCATCATCGGACGCAGTCGGGAGGAAAATAGAGTGCTGTCTGACATTTTCAGACTGCACCTCGACACTTTTTGGATGTGATTCGTCATTCTGAGGGCATTCGGCCTCGTTGGTGCTATGTGTGGACTCCTCTCTACTCACGTCCCATGAATCTCTCCTGCCTGTTGTCACCTTGGATGATGGCTCTGATCTCTGCTGGATTCAGCTGTTGGTTCTTCATCTTGTCTTTCTATAATGTCTGTCCCTCATGTCAGCTCCCGCTCCAGTATATTTCTGTCCTCCATTGCTGTTTCAGTGCCAAGGTCTTTCAATGTACAATGTGCTTCTAGGAGTGAGGGAAATAGTTTTGTGCACGCATCCACAAAGAGTCTAAAGTCCAGAAACTGGGCCATAATAGACCTAGGCGGCACAGCGGCGGCTTTAGGCTTTGGTCCAGGCGCTGTGTTCACTCTGTCTCTAGTTTAATGACGACTTCGTCTTCAAACTCTAATGCCGTGTTCACACCGGACGCCACGCAAGCGACAGGCGGCGAGAGGTTGCCATGTAATCCCTATGGAAGGACGCATTGTGGAGCCACAAAAGTCCAAACCACGCAATGTGACGCGATGGACACAAATAAAGCAATGTGAATAAAGAAGTGTTCAGGTGGTGTATTAAAAAGAACTTGTCCACTCCTTCTTGGATGCCATATAGCCTGGTGTCGTTACGGCGGAGGCTGTTTTCCATGTCATCATATTTAGCAATGAGATTAGCTTCTCTCTGCAACAACTAGCTCAGTGCCCGATCCTGCTGTATGTCTTCTGTGACTTTGTTCTCTGCGTCAGTCAGTCTCCGGTCTAGTCCTTCCTGTTGTGAAAGTGTAGGAACACGGACCCACAACAGGGGGCGCAATGAACGGACAATGGAGAAGGTAAATAACAAGGTTTACTATTGTGAAACGAGCACAATAAATACAACAATCACAATTTGGGGTCGAATCCGCTGGTGTCGTGTGGGCAGGCTCGAAGGTAGGAGACGTCCGTCTCAGTCGAACCGGAACCACCCAGATCTCCTCTGCCACCGAACCCTGGAAATACTGGAACCGCCAAGTCCCGAATTCCCAGGTGGCCACTGCCTCCGCTCGTCGGATCCGGTACTGCTGGCGGGAGAGAGCAACAACACACAGGTGTGGATGCGACCGCACCCAGTAACGGAGAGGGGAGAAGCCGCCTCCACCTCTTGTCAAAGTACAGCAGGAAGGTGAGTACTTATCCAAGCAATGAAGCTATCAGTAGTCAACAGTCCTGAAAAGGTTTAACAAGTTTAGCTGGTTGTTCAGAATATAAATGCAGAGAATATTACCTCAGTCTTAGGCGATATCTCGGCACTGAGGTGGAGACGCCGTCCTCCTGATATACCTCTGTGCTGAGTGGAACAGCTGTGTCTGGTGATGGGTGACAGCTGTCACCCAGGCTACTCCCATAAGGCGGCAGCGCCCTCTGGTGCCTGGAGCCCGCACTCCAGGCAGGGCGCCCTCTGGTGGTGGTGGGCCAGCAGTACCTCCTCTTCAGCGGCCCACACAACAGGACCCCCCCCCCTCAACGGGCGCCTCCGCACGACCGGGCTTGTCCGGATGGCGACGGTAGAAGTCGGCCAGGAGGGCCGGGTCCAGGATGAAACCCTTCTTCACCCAGGAGCGCTCCTCGGGTCCGTACCCCTCCCAGTCCACCAGATACTGAAAACCCCGGCCCATCCAACGGACATCAAGGAGCCGGCGGACAGTCCAAGCCGGTGCTCCGTCGATGATCCGGGCAGGAGGCGGCGCCGGACCCGGGGTGCAGAGGGGTGAGGTGTGAAGGGGCTTGATCCGGGAAACATGAAAAACTGGATGGATCCGCAGTGAGGCCGGAAGCTGGAGCCTCACTGCGGCGGGGTTGATGACCTTGAGGATCTTATACGGTCCGATGTACCGTTCTTGGAGTTTCGGTGAGTCAACCTGTAGAGGAATGTCCTTGGTGGACAACCAGACCTCCTGCCCAGGACGATACTTGGGGGCCGGGGCTCGCCGCCGGTCTGCATGTTTCTTCGCCCTCGTCCGGGCCTGCAACAAGGCAGAGCGGGCGGCACGCCACACCCGACGGCACTTCCGTAGGTGGGCCTGGACCGAGGGCACACCGACCTCTCCCTCAACCACCGGAAACAAGGGGAGCTGATACCCCAAGCACACCTCAAACGGGGAGAGGCCGGTGGCTGATGACACTTGGCTGTTGTGGGCGTACTCGATCCAGGCCAGGTGGGTATTCCAGGCCGTCGGGTGCGCGGCTGTCACACAGCGAAGTGTCTGCTCCAGTTCCTGATTCGCCCGCTCTGCCTGCCCGTTGGTCTGGGGGTGGTACCCAGACGAGAGGCTGACCGTGGCCCCCAGTTCCCGGCAGAAGCTCCTCCAGACGTGTGAGGTGAACTGGGGGCCGCGATCGGAGACGATGTCTGATGGTATGCCATGCAGACGGACGACGTGGTGGACCAGGAGGTCCGCTGTCTCCTGGGCCGTTGGGAGCTTCGGGAGGGCCACGAAGTGGGCCGCCTTGGAGAAACGGTCCACTATCGTGAAGACGACGGTGTTTCCCTGGGACGGCGGGAGACCCGTGACGAAGTCCAGACCGATGTGGGACCAGGGGCGATGAGGCACGGGCAGTGGCTGTAGCTGCCCTGAGGTCTTTCTGTGGTCGGCCTTGCCCCTGGCGCAGGTGGTACAGGCCTGGACATAGTTCCGGACGTCGGCCTCCAGGGATGCCCACCAGAAGCGTTGCCGGACGACTGTCACGGTCCTTCGCACCCCTGGGTGACAGGAGAGCTTAGAACCGTGACAGAAGTCCAGGACTGCAGCCCTAGCCTCTGGTGGGACGTATAGTCTGTTCTTTGGTCCGTTTCCGGGGTCCGGGACACGGGTCAGGGCCTCCCGGACGGTCTTCTCCACGTCCCAGGTGAGGGCGGCCACGATCCGGGGGATCCGACGGTTCCGTTTTGACTTCGTCTTCGTGCACCCGGGACAATGCATCCGACCTCTGATTCTTGGTCCCGGGACGGTAGGTAATCCGGAAGTCAAAACGGCCAAAGAACAGTGACCAGCGGGCTTGCCTGGGGTTCAGCCGCTTGGCGGTCCTGATATACTCCAGGTTCCGATGGTCAGTGAAAACCGTGAATGGCACGGCTGTTCCCTCCAACAGATGTCTCCACTCTTCGAGGGCCTCTTTCACAGCAAGGAGTTCCCGATTGCCGACGTCATAGTTCCGTTCAGCGGGGGTCAACCTGCGAGAAAAATAGGCACACGGGTGAAGGACCTTATCGGTCTTCCCGCTCTGGGAGAGCACCGCTCCTATCCCTGAGTCCGAGGCATCCACTTCAACCACTAACTGGCGGCTAGGATCGGGCTGCACCAGAACTGGTGCAGACGAGAAGCGCCGTTTCAACTCCTTGAACGCGGCTTCGCACCGATCCAACCAGGTGAAGGGGACTTTTGGTGAGGTCAGGGCTGTCAGGGGGCTAACTACCTGACTAAAGCCCTTAATGAACCTCCTGTAGAAATTAGCAAAACCGAGGAACTGTTGCAGCTTCCTACGGCTTGTAGGTTGGGGCCAATCTCTCACCGCCGCAACCTTGGCCGGATCAGGGGCGACGGAGTTAGAGGAGATTATAAACCCCAGGAAGGACAAAAAAGTGCGGTGGAATTCACACTTCTCGCCCTTCACAAACAGGCGGTTCTCCAACAACCGCTGCAGAACCTGACGGACATGCCGGACATGAGTCTCAGGATCCGGGGAAAAGATGAGTATATCGTCCAGATACACGAAGACGAACCGGTGCAGGAAGTCCCGCAGGACATCGTTTACCAACGCTTGGAAGGTCGCGGGAGCATTAGTGAGACCGAACGGCATGACCAGGTACTCAAAATGGCCCAACGGGGTGTTAAATGCCGTCTTCCATTCGTGTCCCTTCCGGATCCGAACCAAATGATACGCATTCCTAAGATCAAGTTTGGTGAAGATATTGGCTCCATGCAAGGGGGTGAACACCGAATCCAACAGGGGCAACGGGTATCGATTGCGAACCGTGATTTCGTTCAACCCCCTATAATCAATGCATGGACGAAGCCCGCCATCCTTTTTACCCACAAAAAAGAAACCAGCACCCATCGGAGAGGTGGAATTCCGGATCAACCCGGCAGCTAATGAGTCCCGGATGTAGGTCTCCATTGATTCACGCTCCGGCCGTGAGAGGTTGTACAGCCTACTGGACGGAAACTCACTGCCTGGAACCAAATCAATGGCACAATCATACGGGCGGTGGGGAGGAAGCGTGAGAGCCAGATCCTTGCTGAACACGTCAGCAAGGTCATGGTACTCCGCCGGCACCGCCTTCAGATTGGGCGGGACTCGGACCTCCTCCTTAGCTTGGGAGCCGGGAGGAACCGAGGAACCTAGACACTCCCGATGGCAGGTTTCGCTCCACTGAACCACTACCCCGGACGGCCAATCGATCCGGGGATTGTGCTTTAGCATCCATGGAAACCCCAAAACCACACGGGAGGTGGCCTGAGTCACAAAGAACTCGATCACCTCCCGGTGGTTACCTGACACCACCAGAGTTACTGGAGGTGTCTTATGTGTGATTGGTGGGAGTAGGGAGCCATCTAGCGCCCGAACCTGCACAGGCGAGGTAAGAGCCACCAGAGGGAGCCCTATCTCCCTGGCCCATCTACTGTCAAGCAGATTCCCCTCAGAGCCCGTGTCCACCAGTGCTGGGGCCTTCAGGGTTGAATCCTCAAACAGGATCGTGACTGGGAGTCGTGTAGCAATGTGGGTGTGTCCCACGTGAATATTTTGGCCCACCCCTGGCCCAGTCTCTAGGGGCGGGCGTTGGAGTTTAACCGCTCGGGGCAGTCGTTTGCGAGATGCTCACTCGAGCCACAAACATAACAAGCTCCGTGGGCCCGCCTCCTTTGTGCTCCAGGTGCCCTAAATGTTGCCCTGCTCGTGTCCATAGCTTCGTCAGCAGGGGGAGCCATAGGCGCACGGAGCGCAGGAACAGAGGAGCGTGGGGAGGGCGGAGCTCGATCGGACCCGGAAGGGAGAGGGACGATGCGTGCCTGGCCACGCCCTTCGCCTCGTTCCCGACGGCGTTCTTCTAACCGGTTGTCGAGTCGTATGACTAGATCGATGAGCCCATCTAAATCCCGCGGTTCGTCCTTAGCCACCAGGTGCTCTTTTAGGACCAGTGACAGTCCGTTTACAAAGGCAGCGCGGAGGGCAGTGCTATTCCAGCCGGATCTCGCCGCCGCGATGCGGAAGGCGACTGCATAGGCAGCTGCGCTCCGACGCCCCTGTCTTATTGACAGTAGTGCGGTTGAAGCGGACTCTCCTCTGTTGGGATGATCGAACACCGTTCTGAGCTCCCGTACAAACCCATCGTATGTATGACGGAGCCGTGAGTTCTGCTCCCAGAGCGCTGTAGCCCAAGCGCATGCCTCCCCGCGAAGCAGATTTATCACATAAGCTACTTTGCTAGCATCAGTCGCGTACATCACGGGACGCTGTGCGAAGACGAGCGAACACTGCATCAGAAAGTCCGCGCACGTCTCCACACAGCCTCCGTACGGCTCTGGAGGGCTTATGTATGCTTCTGGGGACGGAGGAAGGGACCGTTGAACGACCAGTGGAACGTCACTTTCGCGCGCAGGGTCCTCGGGAGGGAGAGCCGCAGCGGCACCCGAAGGGCGCGCCTCCACTTGTGCGGCGAGAGCCTCCACCCTGCGGTTTAGGAGAACGTGCTGCTCGGTCATTAAATCGATCCGAGAGGTGAAAGCGGTGAGGATCCGCTGCAACTCACCGATTACCCCTCCCGAAGCCTCCGCCGCGCCTTGGTCTTCCATTGGCCGTTCAACAGCCGGTTGACGCCCCTCGGGGTCCATGACGCTGGCCGAGATATCCTGTTGTGAAAGTGTAGGAACACGGACCCACAACAGGGGGCGCAATGAACGGACAATGGAGAAGGTAAATAACAAGGTTTACTATTGTGAAACGAGCACAATAAATACAACAATCACAATTTGGGGTCGAATCCGCTGGTGTCGTGTGGGCAGGCTCGAAGGTAGGAGACGTCCGTCTCAGTCGAACCGGAACCACCCAGATCTCCTCTGCCACCGAACCCTGGAAATACTGGAACCGCCAAGTCCCGAATTCCCAGGTGGCCACTGCCTCCGCTCGTCGGATCCGGTACTGCTGGTGGGAGAGAGCAACAACACACAGGTGTGGATGCGACTGCACCCAGTAACGGAGAGGGGAGAAGCCGCCTCCACCTCTTGTCAAAGTACAGCAGGAAGGTGAGTACTTATCCAAGCAATGAAGCTATCAGTAGTCAACAGTCCTGAAAAGGTTTAACAAGTTTAGCTGGTTGTTCAGAATATAAATGCAGAGAATATTACCTCAGTCTTAGGCGATATCTCGGCACTGAGGTGGAGACGCCGTCCTCCTGATATACCTCTGTGCTGAGTTGAACACCTGTGTCTGGTGATGGGTGACAGCTGTCACCCAGGCTACTCCCATAAGGCGGCAGCGCCCTCTGGTGCCTGGAGCCCGCACTCCAGGCAGGGCGCCCTCTGGTGGTGGTGGGCCAGCAGTACCTCCTCTTCAGCGGCCCACACAACACTTCCATTAATTTCTTTATATCTTCTATAGATGATTCCACTCAATACAGAGGTTTTCAACTTCCAAAAGGAGTTGTTGTTCTCCTGCTGACGTTTCCTCAACTCTGTTAGCATCGCTAGTGGATTTCAATGGAGTGGCGTCGGCTAATGTTAGCTGCATGGAACCCTTCAAAATGTCGTCATTTTTTACGGCTTTCATATCTTTCTTCGCTGTTTTCTGATTACCGCTCATTCCTCTCATGCCCTTTCTTTGCAGTCTGGTACTCATGTATCATTCTTCGTTACTTTATCAGCTATGTGTATCCACGGGCCTGACGGTACAGCGCGTTTATGTGCCGTCTCCTCGATAACATCCCTGAAAGTCCAAAGTTGCTGTTTTGACTTCACCATCTTTGAAATACTTGGTAATCGTACCCGTGTGCATGAAGACACTAAGGCTGACAGCAATCTGACCTTTGACCCCAGTAACTTGACCTGTGCTAAAACAAGCCTCTTCAGGGCAGTTCTGGGGTCAACCTAACATGCACACAAAGTTCTCCAGAAATAGTCTCAAACACCTCGGAGGAGTAGAGGAACAAACAACCACACAAATAAGCATTTGTCCAATGATGTATGACTGTTCAGTGACCTTTTTTAAAAGTTCATTTCCACATAAACCTGCAGTTGGCCCACCTGAAGGAACTAAATGTGCATGTTACATTACTTAAAAAAAGAAACAACGTGCAGCTGTGGCGAGTCGCTCTGAATCTCATCCTGCTTGTCGTCAGGATGAGATTCAACGCAGTGGTTCGAACAAACGCCGCTGTCTAGTTCAGCGGTTTGCTTTGTTGTACTGAAGCCATCCAGTTCAAACCTGAATCAGCGACACTGCGCTTTCCAGGTCTGCTGGTTGTGTGACAAGAGCCTGAATCAACACGGGATGATGTCGAGGTGTGAGCACCAAGAAGATGGAAGCTCATCACCTCCAAGTTTGATTTGTTTTTAGAGAGAAAACTGGAGAAAATGAAAACAGTACATCATCTGCTGAGTTCATATTTGGGAATTAAAACATTACATATCTGGTAAACTGATATTTGACAGACAGAATACAAATTTAAAAAATATGGTATTCATTAAAATAAACTCAATAAGAGCACTTGACGTTATGGCAGAGCTTTTGCCAAGTGTTTGGTTTTTCTTTGCGTGTGGTCTGGTCGCAGGGCCATGGCTTTCTCATGTCCTCATCGCCCCTCTGCCTCTTTAGCTGTGCTGTTCCCTCGACCTCTGACCCCACACCGGGCTGACCACATCCAGCATTCAGATGTGGGTTCATGCAGCATATACCTGAAACAGGTGAAACCGGTTCTAGTTTTCAGTGCAGAGGCATGAAAGGAATTAATTAATTCATTCATTCATTCATTTCCACTTTACAGAGGTGACAATATGTTGTGAGCAGCACGAATTCATTTTATTAATCTGAAGCACAGATGAGGAATACTGACGCTACGTTGAGGTTTTTTTACACACTATATTTTATATCACTTTTTTATATCAAAGACATTATTGATCTGCTCTCTCTCTCTCTCTCTCTCTCTCTCTCTCTCTCTCTCTCTCTCTCTCTCTCCATGTTTGGTGTCTGAACTGTGTGTTTTCTGTTCCACTGCACACTCCTACGCAGGATGAGACTCTTCATTGTATAAAAACCATCAAAACAAAAACTGTGCTTTATTTAAAAACCTTAAATAAATACTGGATTTTCTGGACTATACGTTGTAGAGTATGGGGCCATTATTGTAACAAAAGTATTTGCAAATGTGTATTTTGATCTGTGTGTATGTAAACCAGATCCACAAATGTGCAAAAAAAATCTGTGCGTGTGTACGAATGAGGGCAAATTACAGCAAAACAGCACGAATCAGCAAACCACAAAAACATTGACTTGATGTCAGGAGGGACACGTGGTCGGGCAGGCATGAACAATCCCACTGCGAAGGTTTTGTGCATGCTCATGCACGTGCACAAAACACAGTGTGAACAGCTGGAGTGTGTGAAATGACATGGCACAGCTGCTGTGGCAAAAATAAAAAATGCATGCCACCCACGGGATTCAAACCTGCAATTTACAAAAGCTCTGATTAATAGACAGAAACTTTACCACTGCACTACTATCACTGGCCTATAAAAGGTGTGTAAAATGCCTGAAATCAACAAAGAGATAAACATATTTTAAAAAAGTAAAACCACGCACTGTAAAAAAACACTACATTTTATTCTTATCAAGCAGACAATACAAGTCCGTCTGTTCCTCTGTAGATGACCCATGGTCACAGATGTACAGTTATCAAATGACATGGAGCAGTGTGCTCTTATCATGTCCACATCTGCTGGCCAGGTGTGTCGATATGGCAAGCTGGCCCCGCGTGTGTGGCTGGCCCGACACGTGTGTCCTGTGGACAGCGCACCGCAGGACAAATCAAATCAAATCAATTTTATTTATATAGCGCCAAATCACAACAACAGTTGCCCCAAGGTGCTTTATATTGTAAGGCAAAGCCATACAATAATTACAGAAAAAACCCAACTGTCAAAACGACCCCCTGTGAGCAAGCACTTGGCGACAGTGGGAAGGAAAAACTCCCTTTTAACAGGAAGAAACCTCCAGCAGAACCAGGCTCAGGGAGGGGCAGTCTTCTGCTGGGACTGGTTGGGGCTGAGGGAGAGAACCAGGAAAAAGACATGCTGTGGAGGGGAGCAGAGATTGGGACCAGGAGGCAGAGCTGTGGTCTTATACACCTCTCTGCAGCTTCTCTCCCCCTGCCATCCCCCTATTACCCCATCCCCGTAGAGACGGTGCCTGCTCCCAGACCACCAATAACTAGCAAAAATCTATTTAAGCATAAAAATTCAAAAAGAAAAAATAATATAGCACCTTCAATTGCACCACAGACTAAAACAGTTAAATGTGGTCTATTAAACATTAGGTCTCTTTCTTCTAAGTCCCTGTTGGTAAATGATATAATAATTGATCAACGTATTGATTTATTCTGCCTAACAGAAACTTGGTTACAGCAGGATGAATATGTTAGTTTAAATGAGTCAACACCCCCGAGTCACACTAACTGTCAGAATGCTCGTAGCACGGGCCGGGGCGGAGGATTAGCAGCAATCTTCCATTCCAGCTTATTAATTAATCAAAAACCTAGACAGAGCTTTAATTCATTTGAAAGCTTGTCTCTTAGTCTTGTCCATCCAAATTGGAAGTCCCAAAAACCAGTTTTATTTGTTATTATCTATCGTCCACCTGGTCGTTACTGTGAGTTTCTCTGTGAATTTTCAGACCTTTTGTCTGACTTAGTGCTTAGCTCAGATAAGATCATTATAGTGGGCGATTTTAACATCCACACAGATGCTGAGAATGACAGCCTCAACACTGCATTTAATCTATTATTAGACTCTATCGGCTTTGCTCAAAAAGTAAATGAGTCCACCCACCACTTTAATCATATTTTAGATCTTGTTCTGACTTATGGTATGGAAATAGAAGACTTAACAGTATTCCCTGAAAACTCCCTTTTGTCTGATCATTTTTTAATAACATTTACATTTACCCTGATGGACTACCCTGCAGTGGGGAATAAGTTTCATTACACTAGAAGTCTTTCAGAAAGCGCTGTAACTAGGTTTAAGGATATGATTCCTTCTTTATGTTCTCTAATGTCATATACCAACACAGAGCAGAGTAGCTACCTAAACTCTGTAAGGGAGTTAGAGTATCTTGTCAATAGTTTTACATCCTCATTGAAGACAACTTTGGATGCTGTAGCTCCTCTGAAAAAGAGAGCTTTAAATCAGAAGTGTCTGACTCCGTGGTATAACTCACAAACTCGTAGCTTAAAGCAGATAACCCGTAAGTTGGAGAGGAAATGGCGTCTCACTAATTTAGAAGATCTTCACTTAGCCTGGAAAAAGAGTTTGTTGCTCTATAAGAAAGCCCTTCGTGAAGCTAGGACATCTTTCTACTCATCACTAATTGAAGAAAATAAGAACAACCCCAGGTTTCTTTTCAGCACTGTAGCCAGGCTGACAAAGAGTCAGAGCTCTATTGAGCTGAGTATTCCATTAACTTTAACTAGTAATGACTTCATGACTTTCTTTGCTAACAAAATTTTGACTATTAGAGAAAAAATTACTCATAACCATCCCAAAGATGTATCGTTATCTTTGGCTGCTTTCAGTGATGCCGGTATTTGGTTAGACTCTTTCTCTCCGATTGTTCTGTCTGAGTTATTTTCATTAGTTACTTCATCCAAACCATCAACATGCTTATTAGACCCCATTCCTGCCAGGCTGCTCAAGGAAGTCCTACCATTATTTAATGCTTCAGTCTTAAATATGATCAATCTATCTTTGTTAGTTGGTTATGTACCACAGGCCTTTAAGGTGGCAGTAATTAAACCATTACTTAAAAAGCCATCACTTGACCCAGCTATCTTAGCTAATTATAGGCCAATCTCCAACCTTCCTTTTCTCTCAAAGATTCTTGAGAGGGTAGTTGTAAAACAGCTAACTGATCACCTGCAGAGGAATGGTCTATTTGAAGAGTTTCAGTCAGGTTTTAGAATTCATCATAGTACAGAAACAGCATTAGTGAAGGTTACAAATGATCTTCTTATGGCTTCGGACAGTGGACTTATCTCTGTGCTTGTTCTGTTGGACCTCAGTGCTGCTTTTGATACTGTTGACCATAAAATTTTATTACAGAGATTAGAGCATGTCATAGGTATTAAAGGCATTGCGCTGCGGTGGTTTGAATTATATTTGTCTAATAGATTACAGTTTGTTCATGTAAATGGGGAATCTTCTTCACAGACTAAAGTTAATTATGGAGTTCCACAAGGTTCTGTGCTAGGACCAATTTTATTCACTTTATACATGCTTCCCTTGGGCAGTATTATTAGACGGTATTGCTTAAATTTTCATTGTTACGCAGATGATACCCAGCTTTATCTATCTATGAAGCCAGAGGATACGCACCAATTAGCTAAACTGCAGGATTGTCTTACAGACATAAAGACATGGATGACCTCTAATTTCCTGCTTTTAAACTCAGATAAAACTGAAGTTATTGTACTTGGCCCCACAAATCTTAGAAGCATGGTGTCTAACCAGATCGTTACTCTGGATGGCATTTCCCTGATCTCTAGTAATACTGTGAGAAATCTTGGAGTTATTTTTGATCAGGATATGTCATTCAAAGCGCATATTAAACAAATATGTAGGACTGCCTTTTTGCATTTACGCAATATCTCTAAAATCAGAAAGGTCTTGTCTCAGAGTGATGCTGAAAAACTAATTCATGCATTTATTTCCTCTAGGCTGGACTATTGTAATTCATTATTATCAGGTTGTCCTAAAAGGTCCCTAAAAAGCCTTCAGTTGGTTCAGAATGCTGCAGCTAGAGTACTGACGGGGACTAGCAGGAGAGAGCATATCTCACCCGTGTTGGTCTCCCTTCATTGGCTTCCTGTTAATGCTAGAATAGAATTTAAAATTCTTCTTCTTACTTATAAGGTTTTGAATAATCAGGTCCCATCTTATCTTAGGGACCTCGTAGTACCATATTACCCCATTAGAGCGCTTCGCTCTCAGACTGCGGGCTTACTTGTAGTTCCTAAGGTTTGTAAGAGTAGAATGGGAGGCAGAGCCTTCAGCTTTCAGGCTCCTCTCCTGTGGAACCAGCTCCCAATTCAGATCAGGGAGACAGATACCCTCTCTACTTTTAAGATTAGGCTTAAAACTTTCCTTTTCGCTAAGGCTTATAGTTAGGGCTGGATCGGGTGACCCTGGACCATCCCTTGGTTATGTTGCTTTAGACGTAGACTGTGTTTCATAATTATTGTATGGCCTTGCCTTGCAATGTGGAGCGCCTTGGGGCAACTGTTTGTTGTGATTTGGCGCTATACAAGAAAAAAGTTGATTGAAAAGTTGATTTGTGGGTGTGATCCCCTCACTGTCTCTGTGTGTTTGTGAGTGTGGTCCCCTCACTGTCTCTGTGTGTTTGTGGGTGTGGTCCCCTCACTGTCTCTGTGTGTTTGTGAGTGTGATCCCCTCACTGTCTCTGTGTGTTTGTGATCCCCTCACTGTCTCTGTGTGTTTGTGGGTGTGGTCCCCTCACTGTCTCTGTGTGTTTGTGGGTGTGGTCCCCTCACTGTCTCTGTGTGTTTGCGGGTGTGATCCCCTCACTGTCTCTGTGTGTTTGCGAGTGTGATCCCCTCACTGTCTCTGTGTGTTTGTGAGTGTGATCCCCTCACTGTCTCTGTGTGTTTGTGGGTGTGATCCCCTCACTGTCTCTGTGTGTTTACGGGTGTGATCCCCTCACTGTCTCTGTGTGTTTGTGAGTGTGGTCCCCTCACTGTCTCTGTGTGTTTGTGAGTGTGGTTCCCTCACTGTCTCTGTGTGTTTGTGAGTGTGGTCCCCTCACTGTCTCTGTGTGTTTGTGAGTGTGATCCCCTCACTGTCTCTGTGTGTTTGTGAGTGTGATCCCCTCACTGTCTCTGTGTGTTTGTGAGTGTGATCCCCTCACTGTCTCTGTGTGTTTGCGAGTGTGATCCCCTCACTGTCTCTGTGTGTTTGCGAGTGTGATCCCCTCACTGTCTCTGTGTGTTTGCAGGTGTGATCCCCTCACTGTCTCTGTGTGTTTGTGAGTGTGATCCCCTCACTGTCTCTGTGTGTTTGCGGGTGTGATCCCCTCACTGTCTCTGTGTGTTTGTGAGTGTGATCCCCTCACTGTCTCTGTGTGTTTGCGGGTGTGATCCCCTCACTGTCTCTGTGTGTTTGTGAGTGTGATCCCCTCACTGTCTCTGTGTGTTTGCGGGTGTGATCCCCTCACTGTCTCTGTGTGTTTGTGGGTGTGATCCCCTCACTGTCTCTGTGTGTTTGCGGGTGTGATCCCCTCACTGTCTCTGTGTGTTTGTGAGTGTGATCCCCTCACTGTCTCTGTGTGTTTGTGGGTGTGATCCCCTCACTGTCTCTGTGTGTTTACGGGTGTGATCCCCTCACTGTCTCTGTGTGTTTGCAGGTGTGATCCCCTCACTGTCTCTGTGTGTTTGTGGGTGTGGTCCCCTCACTGTCTCTGTGTGTTTACGGGTGTGATCCCCTCACTGTCTCTGTGTGTTTACAGGGTGTGATCCCCTCACTGTCTCTGTGTGTTTGTAGGTGTGATCCCCTCACTGTCTCTGTGTGTTTACGGGTGTGATCCCCTCACTGTCTCTGTGTGTTTACGGGTGTGATCCCCTCACTGTCTCTGTGTGTTTACGGGTGTGATCCCCTCACTGTCTCTGTGTGTTTACGGGTGTGATCCCCTCACTGTCTCTGTGTGTTTGCAGGTGTGATCCCCTCACTGTCTCTGTGTGTTTGTGGGTGTGGTCCCCTCACTGTCTCTGTGTGTTTACGGGTGTGATCCCCTCACTGTCTCTGTGTGTTTACGGGTGTGATCCCCTCACTGTCTCTGTGTGTTTGCAGGTGTGATCCCCTCACTGTCTCTGTGTGTTTGTGGGTGTGATCCCCTCACTGTCTCTGTGTGTTTACGGGTGTGATCCCCTCACTGTCTCTGTGTGTTTACGGGTGTGATCCCCTCACTGTCTCTGTGTGTTTACGGGTGTGATCCCCTCACTGTCTCTGTGTGTTTGTGGGTGTGATCCCCTCACTGTCTCTGTGTGTTTACGGGTGTGATCCCCTCACTGTCTCTGTGTGTTTACGGGTGTGATCCCCTCACTGTCTCTGTGTGTTTGTGAGTGTGATCCCCTCACTGTCTCTGTGTGTTTGTGGGTGTGATCCCCTCACTGTCTCTGTGTGTTTGTGAGTGTGATCCCCTCACTGTCTCTGTGTGTTTACGGGTGTGATCCCCTCACTGTCTCTGTGTGTTTGTGAGTGTGATCCCCTC